>NC_036876.1:9765761-9931423 GCF_002910315.2 Salvelinus sp. IW2-2015
TTTTCTACTGTATTATTGACTGTATGTTTGTTTTACTCCATGTGTAACTCTGTGTTGTTGTATGTGTCGAACTGCTTTGCTTTATCTTGGCCAGGTCGCAATTGTAAATGAGAACTTGTTCTCAACTTGCCTACCTGGTTAAATATAGGTGAAATAAAAATGTTTATTAAATGTAATAGTCTATAGGCTGTGACTTACTTAATTAAATATAATTTCAATGAAAAATGCCTTATTAGGCACCATCTACAGTGCCTTTTTTAATTATTATTTTTTGGCTAGAGTCTGTGGCTTCAGGCTCATGTATTGGTGCCTGGCGAGCAGGCCAGCAGTGGAGAATACCCTCTGAGAGCTTGCAGAGCCACTGGGGATGCTTAACACCCTTCAGGCCACTTTTTCCAGGCTGGGCAGGGATGCTTAGTTGTTTTTTGTTCATTTTTACTTACCTGTTGGTAGGCCAAAAGGAATAGTCAAAACAGAAAGCTCCTTGAAAGAGGTAATATATGCCAAAAACAATGATAGCCTATTGTATCGATTAGTGGTTCCCAATATTTTTCGGTTACTGTACCACCAACTGAATTTTGCTCTGTCCGGAGTACCCCTGAAGTACCTCCTCATGTGCATTTTACCAGTAGGCCTATGGTCTCATGAATCTTCTCAAGTACTCTGTGTGGATAGGCCTAGTACCCCTGGTTGGGAACCACTGGTATAGATAATATAATGAAAATTACCAAAACTTTTAAGAGATCAGATTTTTTGTTTATAAATACTTTGCTACAAGGACACACTTGCTAGCTACCCACCATCATGCTTTCGGGATACCTGTCTTTTCAGATTCTACAATAATTCTTTAATTGTGGACACTACATCACCACACTCTCTCTCTTGCTCTTACAGTACTCCTCCTCATCTTTGTAAGTCACCTTGATTTTTCTCCTGTGTGTTTTATCAGTTTCTTTAGGAAAATATTTAGCATACTAGATGACAGTACCTAAAGCAAGGGGCTATAGCAGCACACAAGTAGACTACAAATGCTGGGCCGGGCATGCCCTGAGTCGCTACTGGGCGAGAAGGCTTACATTCCTGCCTTTGGGAAACTCGCTCCAGACATTGGGCATGCTCCACTCCTCTCTTCAGCTTCGCTCACATAAGTTGCTATCAGCAGACAGCGTTCCGACTGAGTGTAGCCAGCCAACCTACTTTCCTCTGGTAAAATTCAAGATTAACTTTAAGCAAAACATTAGGAAATGTAGCTGGCTACATTCTTTCTATGATAAACATTAAAAATACACTACATGACCAAAAGTATGTGGAGACCTGCTCGTCAAACATCCCATTCCTAAATCATGGACATTAATACGTATTTGGTTCCTCCTTTGTTATAACAGCCTCCACTCTTCTGGGAAGCCTTTCCACTAGATGTTGGAACATTGCTGCGGGGACTTGCTTCCATTCAGCCACAAGAGCATTAGTAAGGTCGGGCACTGATGTTGGGAGATTAGGCCCCGAGCCACTTAGTGATCACTTTTGCCTTATGACAAGGTGCTCCATCATGCTGGAAAAGGCATTGTTCGTCACCAAACTGTTCCTGGATGGTTGGGAGAAGTTGCTCTCGGAGGATTTGTTGGTACTATTCTTTATTCATGGCTGGGTTCTTAGGCAAAATTGTGAGTGAGCCCACTCCCTTGGCTGAGAAGCAACCCCACACATGAATGGTCTCAGGATGCTTTACTGTTGGCATGACACAGGACTGATGGTAGCGCTCACCTTGTCTTCTCTGGACAAGCTTTTTTTCCGGATGCCCCAAACAATCAAAGGGGATTCATCAGAGAAAATGACTTCACGCCAGTCCTCAGCAGTCCAATCCCTGTACCTTTTGCAGAATATCAGTCTGTCCCTGATGTTTTTCTTGGAGACAAGTGGCTTCTTTGCTGTCCTTCTTGACACCAGGCCATCCTCCAAAAGTCTTCGCCTCACTGTGCGTGCAGATGCACTCACACCTGCCTGCTGCCATTCCTGAGCAAGCTCTGTGCTGGTGGTGCCCCGATCCCGCAGCTGAATCAACTTTAGGAGACGGTTCTGGCGCTTGCTGGACTTTCTTGGGCGCCCTGAAGCCTTCTTCACAACAATTGAACCGCTCTCCTTGAACTTCTTGATGATCCGATAAATGGTTGATTTAGGTGCAATCTTACTGGCAGCAATATCCTTGCCTGTGAAGCCCTTTTTGGGCAAAGCAATGACAGCATGTGTTTCCTTGCAGGTACCCATGGTTGACAGAGGAAGAACAATGATTCCAAGCACCGCCCTCCTTTTGAAGCTTCCAGTCTGTTATTCGAACTCAATCAGCATGACAGAGTGATCTCCAGCCTTGTCCTCCGTTAACACTTGCACACGTGTGTTTAACTTCTCTAGGTAGGGGCAGCAATTTCATGTGGGGTTTTCATTGGGAAACAATTTCTAAAGGGACCTGCTTGTGCAGTTCCTAACCGCTTCCACTGGATGTCAAAGAGTCTTGAGACATTGTTGCAGGTTGATTCCTTTGTGTAATGAAGAAGTACGGACATCTGAACGAGAGTCATCGAGGTGTCCTGTTTTGTTAGACGGCGGCAAGCCAGAAAGCTGCTAAGATGGTTTTAATGCTGTAATATGAACAAGATTTACATTTAACATTTCATTTAAGGTCATTTTAGCACGACGCTCTTTACCCAGAGCGACTTACAAATTGGTGCATTCAACTTATGCATATCCGTGGAACCCAGCACTTTACAATAGTGATCTAACTCTTTTAGGGGGAGGGGGGGGTTAGAAGGAATTACTTTATCCTATCCATAGGTAATTCGGTTAAAGAGGTGGGGTTTTCAAGGTGTCTGCCGGACAGGTGGTGGTGAGTTGAACTCACGCGCTGGACCTGTGTCGTCGTGAAGGGAATTTGTTTTTCCACTCATTGGGGTGCAGAGCAAAGCGAACAGTTTTGACTGGGCTGAGCGGTGAAATGTCTTCCTACAGAGGTAGGTGAGGCGAGCAGTGCCCGAGGTGGATGACCCGCAGTGCCCCTTGTTTGTGGTGTAGGGGCCTGCTCAGAAGCCTGACGGTCCCGGAGGTGCCGTTCCCGCTCCCAGCTGCCGTAGGCCAGCAACGCATCGGTCCTTGTTAGCGGGGATGCGAGCTTCAACTGCAAGCCAGTGGCAAGAGAGCGGAGGAGTCGGGGGTGGAAGCGTGACAGATCATGTGCAGGTGACAGATCATCGCTGTCTCAAATTTGATGGCCCCCTTTATTAAATGGTTAAAAAAATACCTAAAGTTGTATTCGCCAAAGTTAGTTTGACATTTTTCTTGGCCAAGGTTTTAGACAGGTAACCTTTTGAAGATCAATTTTGTACGTCTACGTTTGAGCACAGTTGGAAACTGGTTGTTTTTCCTGGATTCAAACGTCGGCCACTTATATCTGGAGCATTTTGGATTTAATCGCCGGAATTAATCGCACAAAAGGACGCATTTGCTTGTGGAATGTTTGGGATGGGACATATATTGAGCCACGTGCCAGACCGAACGACGACTGAGCTGCGTGCAAAGGGTACAGGCATAGCAATTGGCTCATGTTTTTATTCTGCGTTTTGTGTCGCGCTGCAGGGTTTGAAAATATGCTTATCTGCCTTTTGTTTACAATGGTGCGCTATCTCAGATAATAGCAAATCATTTGGCTTTCGCCTTGAAAAGCCTTTTCATCTGACATGGTTGGCTGGATTCACAACACGTGTATAGCTTACATTTGGTATCTTTCATGTGTGATTTATATGATAAGCTTGATTTTTATACGTACTCCTAATTTGCAATTTGGCGCCTGGTCTGCATTTTCTCAGTGACTTTTTGCCAAGTGAGACAGCTCGCGTCCGCGCCTAAACTCAGATTTTTGGATATCGACTCTAAACTTTGGAACGCTACGAACAAGATCCATACATGTATGTGTGTAAACATGAAGTCCTATGAGTGTCCATCTGATGAAGATCTATCAAAAGGTTAGTGATCCAATTTTATCTCTATTTCTGCTTTTTGTTACTCCCTCTCTTTGGCTGGAAAAAATGGCTGTCTTTTTCTGTGACTTGGCTCATACGGCTTTACCATTAATCGTTTTGGTGTGCTTTTGTCGTAAAACCTTTTTGAAATTGGACACTTTGGCTGGATTTCCAAAGTGTATCTTTAAAATGGTGGTTAAATACTTTGTCAAATGTTTGAGGAATTTAAATTATGGGATTTCTGTTGTTTTGAATTTGGCGCCCTGCAGTTTCACTGGCTGTTGACGAGGTGGGACGCTACCATCCCACATACCCTAGAGAAGTTAACGAGAGAATCACTGACATGATGTCAGCTGGCCCTTTTGTGGCAGGGCTGAAATGCAGTGGAATTGTATTTTTGGAAATCAGTTAATTTGCAATGCAAAGAGGGACTTTGCAATTAATTGCAATTCATCTGATCACTCTTCATAACATTCTGGAGTATATGCAAATTGCCATCAGAGGCAGCAGACTTTGTGAAAATTTATATTTGTGTCATTCTCAACTTTTGTCCACGACTGTAGAAAAGCGTAAACGTTAAAAAAAACTTGAATGAGTTGTCAACTTTTGACTGGTACTGTATACATATTGTTTTCTTTGCTTAATAGGTAGGGCTCAAAACAGGTGGGGCTCTGCCACTGGGTTGATGGGTAAAATATCCCTTTGAGCATGGTGCAGTTATTAATTACTCTTTGGATGGTGTATGAATACAACCAGCCACTACAAAGATACAGGCGCCCTTCCTTACTCGGTTGCCTGAGAGGAAGGAAACTGCTCAAGGACGGATCAACAGCATTGTAGTTACTCCACAATACTAACATAAATGACAGAATGAAAATAAGGAAGCCTGTACACAATAGAAATATTCCAAAACATGCATCATGTTTTGAAATAAGTCACTTAAGTTAGACTGCAAAAAATGTGGGGAAGAAATTAGCTTTTTGCCCAGACTACAAAGCGTTATGTTTGAGGCAAATCCAATACATCACTGAGTACCCCTCTTCATATTTACAAGCATGGTGGTGACTGCATCATGTTATGGGTATGCTTGTCATTGGCATGGATAAGGGAGTTTTTTTAGGATAAAAAGAAATGGAATGGGCAAAATCAGAACAGTGGGTTAACTGCCTTGCTCAGGGGCAGAACGACAGATTTTTACCTTGTCAGTTCGGGGATTCGATCGAGCAACCTTTTGGTTACTGGCCCAACGCTCTAACCATGAGTTGCTTACCATGACGATATTCAATCTTCCTGATTGGCCTAATGACAGTATTGACTTAAATCGGCTTGAAAATGTCTTTCTAGCAATGATCATCAACCAACTTCACAGAGCTTGAAGAATGTTTTGAAGAATAAAGAATAAATAATATTTTGTACAAGCCATGTGTGCAAAGCTCTTAGATACTTACTCAAAGATTCACAGCTGTAATCACTGCCAACGGGGATTCTAACATGTCTTGAATACATGTTGAATACTTATCTAATCTAGTTATATTAGTGATTTATAAAAAAAAAAAAAAAAAAAACATTTTTCTTCCACTTCGACATTGAGTAATTTTATGTAGATTGTTGACTAAAAATGACTATGAAGTCCCTTTTTTAATTATTCTCTTTGGCAGGAGAGAGGCCAGACTGTCACTCTGACAGCGAAAAGAGTCCTTCGGGGGAACCAGACCCAGAGACGCCCAAATCAGCAGGAAGATACCACTGCTCCCAGTGTGGAAAGAGTTTTACTCTGCTATGGAACCTGAAAATACATAAGAGAATACACTCCGGAGAGAAGCCATACCACTGCTCCCAATGTGGAATGACTTTTACCTGGTTAGGTAGTCTGAAAACGCACGAGAGGGCACACACAGGAGAAAAACCTTTCCAATGTTCCCACTGTGGAAAGAGTTTTACCCAGTTAGGGGACCTGAATAGGCACGAGAGGACGCATAGAGAAGAGAAGCCATACCAATGCTCCCAGTGTGGAAAAGGTTTTAGGTGGTTAGTGAGCCTGAAAACACATGAGAGAATACATACAGGAGAAAAGCCTTACCACTGTTCCCACTGTGAAAAGAGTTTTAGGGGGTCAGTGAGCCTGAAACAGCATGAGAGAGTACACACAGGAGAGAAACCTTACCACTGTTCCCACTGTGAAAAGAGTTTTAGGTGGTTAGGGACCTTGAAATTGCATGAGAGGACCCACACAGGAGAAAAGCCATACCAATGCTCCCTGTGTGGAAAGAGTTTTACCAAGTTATGGGGCCTGAGTAGGCATAAGAGGACACATACAGGGGGGGATAGCACCTACCACTGCTCCTTGTGTGGAAAGAGATTTACCCAGTTAGTGGCCTTGAAAGAGCATGAAATAATACATACAAATACACAGGAGGAGAAGACATACCACTGTTCTCAATGTGGAAAGACATTTTCCCAGTCAGAGGACCTGAAATCACATGAGAGAATAGAGAGGTTGTGTTCTGACTTATGTTTTTGACTGTGGTATTTTTTCTATGCCACATGAAGTAGTCATTACTTGGGTTGTTGTTTTTTCCATCTTGAGATCTGATTAAATATTTTAATGTGTATTTTGTTTTGATTGATTGGATACAAGTATAAACCCTCCAATGCTGTTCATTATGTTATTTGGATATTGCAAAATGTGAATTATTATAGAAGTAAGTAGCCTTGCACGAGCCTAGGCTTCTCTGAGCACAACGGCTCAGCCTTTCTCCTATTTCTGTAGTGTGAGGCACCTTGATGCAGTCTATTAAATATTATATAGATTAATGGAATTTTGCATTTCTTGATTCTAACCTCTTGAATTTGAAATATGATTTGGATATTGCTAAATTAATTTGAGTGTATTTGATTGGAAGCACTATTACTGTTGCGGCCAAATATGTTGGCACCCTTGCGCTTTTCTTGAATAATTCCCTATTTCTTCTAAAGTAAGTTGAAATTGAAAATCTTTTGGTCTCCACATCTTTTGTGATTTTCAACATTGCGGACCCAATTTTATTTGTGTAAACATACATTTACAATTTTAATTCAGAAAATAAAGACATAGCATGGACAAAGTTCTTGGCAGCCGGGAGCTAGTACTTGGTTGCACTATATATATATTTGACAGCAACTGTGTATGATTTGGATACTGTGTATGAACTGTGTATGAAATGTAAATGATTAAATCGTTGAATTGAGGGTGCATTTCTTGATTCTAACCTTGTAACCTCTTGAATTTAGTTGTTTCATTGAGTTAATTTGTCTACCGGTCATCAAGCTAAAGGAATATAAAAATATGTTACATTCTGATAACATTGATAAGTTGTTGACATGAAAAACATTCACTACCTCATGAATGTTCCCATCAGTATCATTCCACCATGTCAGAGTACACAGATGCTGATTGTAAAAATCATTTGATTAATGCAACACATTTTTGTGTCAATAAAATGTGGAAGGCCTGCACCATAAGTGGACGTTCATTATAAACTGTAGATTACGACATATATATATTGTTACATGTAGAAGCATTATAGATTTACAGGCTTATTTTTAATCTGTTTGACTGAATAAGAAATTGCCTTTAAATGGTGGATGTGTAGTGTATGTTTTTAAATTCTTACTCATTAAGTCTGAATAATCAATCAACACATGCTGATCTTTGTATGTCTCTATTATATTTATAAAAATAAAAATAAATTATTTTATATTTCATAAAAATGTATATTCAACACGCTTGCCTTCAACAACTTTCACTCTGATTCATTCAGCCACCTTGGTAACTTGCTAGCCAACATAGCTGAAACATTGGAGCTCTTTAAATGCTTTCTGTGTATATTAGTCCCTGTGTTTTAAACACACTTCTGTCCTATAGCTAATCTCAGCAAAAAAATAAATGTCCTCTCATTGTCACCTTCGTTTATTTTCAGCAAACTTAACATGTGTAAATATTTGTATGAACATAAGATTCAACAACTGAGACATAAACTGAACAAGTTCCACAGACGTGACTAATAGAAATGGAATAATGTGTTCCTGAACAAAGGGGGGGTCAAAATCAAACGTAACAGTCAGTATGGCCTGTCGGGTTCACCTTTGGGTCATGATAGGAGCTGTACCAAATGTTTGATGTATTATAATAATTGATTATGATTATGTCGTATTAATAGAAGGGGAGGGGTTATTACCCCTCCCTCCTTACATGTATAGGGTCCTAGGCTACAGATTAACAATATATATATTCATTATGAAGGTTTAATATTGTTCCACAGTTTTTTTCTAGTCTCTGCCTCCTATAAAGAAACGGTCTCAGAAATGTGTGACTGTGAGATATCTCTTACACTCCACTGCAGAGTTCTAAGAGACTAGTCAGACATTCCACTATAAATCAACTTGGGGAGTGGACATTTACTGCTGAGCTTTTAGATAACACTGAAACTCTTGTTTATATAGCTGTGTAGGCATGGGTTTGGTCTCATGAGTAGAAGGTAATGACGTAGGCAGTGACATCACTAAGATATATGACTGTCGGCATAATAACACAACTCGGACCCTTTTCTATTTTGCAGAACTTACTCGGAAACATGCGTGCCATGTTCCTGTTGTCAACCTCTGTCTGCAATTGCATGAATAAATGAATGATTGATTTACTTAAAGATATTGTCTGAATGCTAATTTTACCAATGAGCCAATGATTGACAAGGAACAAGGAACGAACCCCAACAGGCCACCAGCTGTGTTAAGTACTGCAGTGCATCTCCTCCTCATGGACTGCACCAGATTTGCCAGTTCTTGCTGTGGGATGTTACCCCCCTCTTCCACCAAGGCACCTGCAAGTTCCAGGACATTTCTGGGGGGAATGGCTCTAGCCACTCCAACAGGTCCCAGACATGCTCCATGGGATTGAGATCCGGGCTCTTCACTGGCCATGGCAGAACATTGACATTCCTGTCTTGCAGGAAATCATGCACAGAACGAGCAGTATGGCTGGTGGCATTGTCATGCTGGAGGGTCATGTCAGGATGAGCCTGCAGGAAGTGTACCACATGAGGGAGGAGGATGTCTTCCCTGTAACGCACAGCGTTAAGATTGCCTGCAATGACAACAAGCTCAGTTCAATGATGCTGTGACACACCGCCCAAGACCATGACGGACCCTCTACCTCCAAATCGATCCCGCTCCAGAGTACAGGCCTCGGTGTAACGCTCATTCCTTAGACGATGAACGCGAATCCAACCATCACCCCTGGTGAGACAAAACCGCGACTCAACAGTGAAGAGCACTTTTTTCCAGTCCTGTCTGGTCCAGCGACGGTGGGTTTGTGCCCATAGGCGACGTTGTTGCCGGTGATGTCTGGTGAGGACCTGCCTTACAACAGGCCTACAATCCCTTAGTCCAGCCTCTCTCAGCCTATTGCGGACAGTCTGAGCACTGATGGAGGGACTGTGCATTCCTGGTGTAACTCGGGCAGTTACCTATACCTGTCCCGCAAGTGTGATGTTCGGATGTACCGATCCTGTGCAGGTGTTGTTACACGTGGTTTGCCACTGCTAGGACGATCAGCTGTCCGTCCTGTCTCCCTGTAGCGCTGTCTTAGGCGTCTCACAGTACGGACATTGCAATTTATTGCCCTGGCCACATCTGCAGTCCTCATGTCTCCTTACAGCATGCCTAAGGCACATTCACGCAGATGACCAGGGACCCTGGGCATCTTTCTTTTGGTGTTTTTCAAAGTCAGTAGTGTAGGGGTTAGGGTCCCCAAGACCGTTCCCATTATTGATTAAGGGGACCTTAATATTCATATGTTTTGCTGCAGGCCTTATAATAGATACTGTTGCAATGTGTCTGAACTCTGCCACAATACTTTGCACAAGCTGTCTATATTAGTATTTGCGGTTAAGCCCCAGCTGTTGCAAGAGGGTGCTTACAGGCTAGGTCTGAGTCGGACCGAAACTAGATAAAAATAAGTAACCAATGTCTGGTTTTGACATTTTGATCTTGTGTGACAGTGGATAATGCTAATCAATGCAGAGAAGCTACTGTACTAGGTTATAAGGTAGCTTATAAGGTAACTTCAGCTTATTGCTGCACACATATATTGACGTAGGTGATCATACCACCAGGGAGTGTATATAATCAGCCCTTTGGTTAGTTGCAGAACTTACTCTGAAACATACATGCTGTGTTTCAAATCAAATGTGATTTGTCACATACACATGGTTAACAGATGTTAATGCGAGTGTAGCGAAATGCTTGTGCTTCTTGTTCTGACCATGCAGTAATATCTAACAAGTAATCTAACAATTTCACAACAACTACCTTATACACACAAGTGTAAAGGAATGAATAAGAATATGTACATAAAAATATATGGATGGGCGAACGGCATAGGCAAGATGCAGTAGATGGTATAGAGTACAGTATATACATATGAGATGAGTAATGTAGGGTATGTAAACATTATATAAAGTGGCATTGTTTAAGGTGGCTAGTGATACATTTATTACATCCAATTTTTTATTTATTAAAGTGGTTAGAGTTTTGAGTCAGTATGTTGGCAGCAGCCACTCAATGTTAGTGATGGCTGTTTAACAGTCTGATGGCCTTGAGATAGAAGCTGTTTTTCAGTCTCTCGGTCCCAGCTTTGATGCACCTGTACTGACCTGGCCTTCTGGATGATAACGGGGTGAACAGGCAGTGGCTCGGGTGGTTGTTGTCCTTGATGATCTTTTTGGCCTTMCTGTGACATCGGGTGGTGTAGGTGTCCTGGAGGGCAGGTAGTTTGCCCCCGGTGATGCGTTATGCAGACCTCACTACCCTCTGGAGAKCCTTACGGTTGTGGGCGGAGTAGTTGCCGTACCAGGTGGTGATACATCCCGGCTGCGCCTTCTTCACCACGCTGTCTGTGTGGGTGGACCATTTCAGTTTGTCCGTGATGTGTACGCCGAGGAACTTAAAACTTTCCACCTTCTCCACTACTGTCCCGTCGATGTGGATAGGGGGCTGCCCCCTCTGCTGTTTCCTGAAGTCCACGATCATCTCCTTTGTATTGTTGACAATGAGTGTGAGGTTATTTCCCTGACACCACACTCCGAGGGCCCTCACCTCCTCCCAGTAGGCCGTCTCATCGTTGTTGGTAATCAAGCCTACCACTGTAGTGTCGTATGCAAACTTGATGATTGAGTTGGAGGCGTGCATGGCAACGCAGTCATGGGTGAACAGGGAGTACAGGAGAGAGCTGAGAATGCACCCTTGTGGGGCCCAAGTGTTGAGGATCAGCGGGGTGGAGATGTTGTTTACTACCCTCACCACCTGGGGGCGGTCCGTCAGGAAGTCCAGGACCCAGTTGCACAGGGCGGGGTCTCGAGCTTAATGACGAGTTTGGAGGGTACTATGGTGTTAAATGTTGAGCTGTAGTCGATGAACAGCATTCTTACATAGGTATTCCTCGTGTGCAGATGGGTTAGGGCAGTGTGATTGCGTCATCTGTGGACCTATTGGGGCGGTAAGCAAATTGGAGTGGGTCTAGGGTGTCAGGTAGGGTGGAGGTGATATGGTCCTTGACCAGTCTCTCAAAGCACTTCATGATGACAGAAGTGAGTGCTACGGGACGATAGTTATTTAGCTCAGTTACCTTAGCTTTCTTGGGAACAGGAACAATGGTGGTCCTCTTGAAGCATGTGGGAACAGCAGACTGGGATAAGGATTGATTGAATATGTCCGTAAACACACCCGCCAGCTGGTCTGCGCATGCTCYGAGGACGCGGCTAGGGATGCCGTCTGGGCCGGCAGCCTGCCGAGGGTTAACACGTTTAAATGTTTTACTCACGTTGGCTGCAGTGAAGAAGAGCCCGCAGGTTTTGATAGCGGACCGTGTTGTTGGGACTGTATTGTCCTCTAAGCGAGCAAAGAAGTTGTTTAGTTTGTCTGGGAGCAAGACATCGGGGTCTGCGACGAGGCTGGTCTTCTTTTTGTAGTCCGTGATTGACTGTAGACCCTGCCACATACCTCTCGTGTCTGAGCCGTTGAATTGCGACTCTACTTTGTCTCTATACTGACGCTTAGCTTGTTTGATTGCCTTGCAGAGGGAATAGCTACACTGTTTGTATTTGGTCATGTTTCCGGTCGCCTTGCCCTAATTAAAAGCAGTGGTTTGCGATTTTAGTTTTGCGCGAATGCTGCCATCAATCCATGGTTTCTGGTTGGGGAAGGTTTTAATAGTCGCCATGGGTACAACATCACCGATGCACTTGCTAATAAACTCACTCACCGAATCAGCGTATACATCAATGTTGTTGTTCGACGCTATCCGGAACATATCCCAGTACACGTGATCGAAGAAATCTTGAAGCTTGGAATCGGGTTTCTTGGACCCGCGTTGAACAGACCTGAGCACGGGCGTTTCCTGTTTTAGTTTCTGTCTATAGGCTGGGAGAAACAAAATGGAGTCGTGGTCAGATTTGCCGAAAGGAGGGCGAGGGAGGGCTTTGTATGCATCGCGGAAGTTAGAGTAACAATGATTCAGAATTTTGCCAGCCTGGGTCGCACATTCGATATGCTGATAAAATTTAGGGAGCCTTGTTTTCAGATTAGCCTTGTTAAAATCCCCAGCTACAATAAATGCAGCCTCAGGATATGTGGTTTCCAGTTTATATAGAGTCCAATGAAGTTCTTTCAGGGCCGTCGAGGTGTCTGCTTGGGGGGGATATACACGACTGTGATTATAATCGAAGAGAATTCTCTTGGTAGATAATGCGGTCGGCCTTTGATTGTAAGGAATTCTAGGTCAGGTGAACAAAAGGACTTGAGTTCCTGTATGTTGTTATGATCACACCACGACTCGTTAATCATAAGGCATACACCCCCGCCCTTCTTCTTACCAGAGAGATGTTTGTTTCTGTCGGCGCGATGCATGAAGAAACCATGTGGCTGTACCGACTCTGATAACGTATCCCGAGTGAGCCATGTTTCCATGAAACAGAGAATGTTACAATCTCTGATGTTTCTCTGGAAGGCAACCCTTGCTCGGATTTCGTCTACCTTGTTGTCAAGAGACTGGACATTGGCGAGTAGTATACTCGGGAGAGGTTGGCGATGTGCCCGTCTACGGAGCCTGACCTGAAGACCGCTCCGTCTGCCGTTGTTTTTGGTCGCCTGCTGGGATCCGATCCATTGTCCTGGGTGGTGGACCTAACAGAGGATCTGCTTCGGGAAAGTCGTATTCCTGGTCATAATGTTGGTAAGTTGACGTTGCTCTTATATCCAATAGTTTCTCCCGGCTGTATGTAATAAGACTTAAGATTTCCTGGGGTAACAGTGTAAGAAATAATACATAAAAAAACGAAATACTGCATAGTTTCCTAAACGCGAAGCGAGGCGGCCATCTCTGTCGGCGCCGAAAGCATTAAGTACCAATATAGTATTAAGTACTGATATTGGTACTTAATGCGGGTTAAATCAAGTATATGTTATTTTCCAAATCATTTAAAAATGTGTATCTGATTGATTTAATCATACACTCTAAACATTAGGGGTTCAAAAAGGGTTCTTCTAAGATCCTCAGTTCTTTGAAGAACCTTAGGGTGCTTGGCACTGAAGATGGACCCAAAAAGGTTATTCCAAGAACCCCATAGGAGGTGGGGTTCATCTAAGAACCTCCTTAGTTGGTGGGGGTCCTTGCAGGACCCTAACTGCCCAACTGAAACATTTGGATTTGAATTTAAAACGACAGCAGGTAAAAATGTCCTCAATTTAAGGCATGGTTTGTCCCTTGTATGATCTACATTAATATTGTTTTATGATGATACCATCTATCTTTTCATATTTGTGCAAATCTTTATAAAACAGAAAATGGACACAATTCAATGGATATCAATCAACAAAGAGGTAAGAATATGTACTGAATGCAATGAGAATATGTTGATACGGAGAACATCAACATATTAACATCAACACGCCAGAGGATATACCCATTGGACTTGGGGCTCTGCTGGGAGTTTACCTCATATTTAGAATTTTTTATTCTGCTTTGCCACTATAATCATAAAACACTGAGAACTAAAATATTGTATTATTGTTGTTATTGTTATGGGTAGTATTATCCATTTTAATAATAATAATAACAGGGGAGTTAAAAAATGTACCCCAAAAGGTTCTTCAAAAGGTTATTTGAGGATCCATTAAAAGTGGTTCCCCCAAAGTTTCAATTTGAAGAACCCCTAAAGGATACTCCAGGAACCTTTTCTTTTAGTGTACTTCCTGATACAGAATGCAGTGATGTGTACTGAACCTGTCGTCTGTAATAATAACGCTATGATAAACTGTGTCCAATGGCTGGTGCACGATATCTAAGGATGTCTTGAGGTTTTGCCTGAGGTAGTGCGGTCTACAGCTTATCATGAGATACTCTATCTACCTAGAGAGTTTTAATCTGTATTTTTCGTAGCTGTCTATTTACCACCACAGACCGATGCTGGCACTAAGACCGCACTCAATGAGCTTTATTCCGACATAAGCAAACAGGAAAATGCTCATCCAGAAGCAGCACTCCTAGTGGCCGGGGACTTAAATCTGTTTTCAGATTGACCAAATTTCTATCATGTTAAATATACAACCAGTGGGGGAAAATTAAGCAGATGCTCCGGGATTCTTCCTATGGCATTGAGGAGTACACCACATCAGTCATCGGCTTCATCAATAAGTGCATCGATGACGTTGTCCCTACAGTGACTGTACATACATACCCCGACCAGAAGCCATGGATTACAGGCAACATTCGCACTGAGCTAAAGGCTAGAGCTGCCACTTTCAAGGAGCGGGACTCTAACCCAGAAGCTTATAGGAAATCCTGCTATGCCCTCTGACGAACCATCAAACAGGCAAAGCGTCAATACAGGACTAAGATTGAATCGTACTACACTGGCTCCGACACTCGCCGGATATGGCAGGGTTTGCAAACCATTACAGACTACAAAGGGAAGCACAGCCGAGAGCTGCCCAGTGACACAAGCCTACCAGATGAGCTACACTACTTCTATGCTTGCTTTGAGGAAAATACTGAAACATGCATGAGAGCACCAGCTGTTCCGGATGACTGTGTGATCACACTCTCCGCAGCCGATGTGAGTAATACCTTTAAACAGGTCAACATTCACAAGGCCACAGGACCAGACGGATTACCAGGACGTGTACTGCGAGCATGCACTGACCAACTTGCAAGTGTCTTCACTGACATTTTCAACCTCTCCCCGTCCGAGTCTGTAATACCAACATGTTTCAAGCAGACCACCAAAGTCCCTGTGCCCATGAAAAATAAGGTAACCTGCCTAAATGACTACCGACACATAGCAATGCTTTGAAAGGCTGATCATGGCTCACATCAACACCATTATCCCAGAAACCCTAGACCCACTCCAATTTGCATAACGCACCAATAGATCCACAAATGATGCAATCTCTATTGCACTCCACACTGCCCTTTCCCACCTGGACAAAAGGAACACCTATGTCAGAATACTATTAATTGACTACAGCTCAGCGTTCAACACCATAGTGCCCTCAAAGCTCATCAATAAGCTAAGGACCCTGGGACTAAACACCTCCCTCTGCAACTGGATCCTGGACAACCTGACGGGCTGCCCCCAGGTGGTAAGGGAAGGTAACAACACATCCACCACGCTGATCCTCAACACAGAGGCCCCTCAGGGGTGCATGCTCAGTCCCCTCCTGTACTCCCTGTTCACTCATGACTGCACAGCTAGGCACGACTCCAACACCATCATTA
Organism: Salvelinus sp. IW2-2015; assembly: GCF_002910315.2. Lineage (NCBI taxonomy): Eukaryota > Metazoa > Chordata > Actinopteri > Salmoniformes > Salmonidae > Salvelinus > Salvelinus sp. IW2-2015. The sequence goes on from NC_036876.1 coordinate 9,781,584, forward strand.
TGTTTGCCGATGACACAACATTGGTAGGCCTGATCACAGACACTGACGAGACAGCCTATAGGGAGGAGGTCAGAGACCTGGCCGTGTGGTGCCAGGATAACAACCTCTCCCTGAACGTGATCAAGACAAAGGAGTTGATTGTGGATTACAGGAAATGGAGGACCGAGCACACCCCCATTCTCCTCGATGGGGCTGTAGTGGAGCAGGTTGAGAGCTTCAAGTTCCTTGGTGTCCACATCACCAACAAACTAACATGGTCCAATCACACCAAGACAGTCGTGAAGAGCGCACGACAAAACCTATTCCCCCTCAGGAAACTGAACAGATTTGTCATGCATACTCAGATCCTCAAAAGGTCCTACAGCTGCACCATCGAGAGCATCCTGACTGGTTGCATCACTGCCTGATAAGGCAACTGCTCGGCCTCCGACCACAAGGCACTACAGAGGGTAGAGAGTACAGCCCAGTACATCCCTAACCCAAGCTTCCTGCCATCCAGGACCTCTATACCAGGCGGTGTCTGAGGAAGGCCCTAAAAATTGTCAAAGACCCCAGCCACCCTAGTCATAGACTGTTCTCTCTGCTACTGCACGGTTAAGCAGTACCGGAGCGCCAAGTCTAGGTCCAAGAGGCTTCTAAACAGCTTCTACCCAAGCCATAAGACTCCTGAACATCTAATGAAATGGCTACCCAAACCATTTGCATTGCTACCCCTTTTACACCGCTGCTACTCTGTTATTATCTATGCATAGTCACTTTAATTACTCTACCTACATGTACATGTTACCTCAATTACATCGACTAACCTGTGCCCCCGCACATTGACTCTGTACAGGTACCCCCTGTATATAGTCTTGCTATTGTTATTTTACTGCTGCTCTTTAACTACTTGTTACTTTTATTTCTGATTCTTATTCATATTTTTTAAACTGCATTGTTGGTTAGGGGCTTGTAAGTAAATATTTCACGGTAAGGTCTACACCTGTTGTATTCGGCGCATGTGACTAATAAAATGTGATTTGATGATTTGATTTAATCAATCAACACATGCTTCTCTTTGTTTGTCTCAAGTATTATAATTTCTCTTTTGCACATCCCAACTCCCTTTAAGACACCCTTGRKGGSGGGGGGGGGGGGKGGGGGGGGSTCGAGTTAGATGTTTGCTCGGAGCGCGTTTGTTTGAAATTGAAAAACGTGGCGGTAGCTTCTGATAAAGAAGAACATCAAGACGAAGCAGCTGTTTTATAAGTGGGATGCACTGTTGAGCGCTACATCCCGAGGGGTTCGTTCTGATTGTACAGAGATTGTGACAGCCGGTTAAATGGGGTCCCCTGAGAAAGGAAGAACAAGATGTGTCTGGAGAAGTGCAGTATTATCAAAAGGAGATGTATACTTGGAATACGGAGGAGGAATGGAGGGAAAAAGGAAGAGGCAGAGGAAGACGGTGAGCTTGAGTTGGTTAAAAATGGCAGGAAAGTGAATGGTGAAACAGAAGAGTCATTGTTCTTTTGAGTTTTGATGTGTCTTTTCCCGACAAAGTGATGTTAGGATATATAAGTTATCCTGTACGAGCTTTTGTGCCGAATACATTACTTCATTACTTTGTCAAGCTTATGGGCATGTGGCAGCAGTGTGTAGGAGGGAGGTTCCTAGGTGTGAGAAGTGTGCAGAATGGTATGAGACAAAGGAATGTGTAGCATTGGGGAAAGTAGTGGTATGTGTTTATTCGCGGGGTGCCCATGGGGCTAGGGATCAGAAATGTCCTATGTGGAATTTTTAGGATCCTCTCTGAAGTTCTGGAGACTTCAATTGACCCAGACCCGCTTCTGATAATCCTGGGAGTGTCTGATTCCCTAAACGGATTAACCAACCCTCAAAAACAACTCATCTCTTACAGTCTCATTTCGGCAAAAAAACTAATCTTGTTGTTTTGGAAAAAGAGGGAAGCGCCCACTACCAAATTATGGCTCAGCGAATTGGCAAACACTGTACACTTAGAAATAATTAGATATATTCTGAACAATAAATGATCAACATTTGATCAAATCTGGCAGCCTTTCCTCTCTTACTTGGACCATTCGGCGCTGTGAATTTGTACTTTTTAACGCACTCTCAATTGTAATATTTTAATCCACCTTTGGGCAGAATGTGCTGGCACCGCCACCCGAGCAGTCGGGAGGGGAATAAGGGGAAGGGATAAAGGGGGAGGGATAAAGGGGGGGAATAAGTGGGGGGTGACACCTACCCTCTTTCTTTCTACCTGTCCTTCTGTATGTCTTGTTTTGTAATATTTATTTTGTACCCAGAACTCTGGGTCTTGTTGTTTCTGTCTGCTCTTTTATGTTCAGATAAGAATTGTATACCTGTCTTTTATACCTATACACCATTCTTGTGTGTGTTCAATAAAATATATTTGAACAGAGAAATGTCCTATGCGAGAGAGGCAGGTTGAGGTTTCCAGGGTTAGAATAGTGCAGAAATTGTCATGTCCTGAGGCAGTGAAGAAAGTAGAGGAAGATGGGTCAAGGGGGAGGGATCCTGAGAGGAGTGGTGTGAGTAGTTGATCTGTACCATCTGTACAGAGGGATAAACCAACAAGTGATATATGCTTCAGTAAGATTGGATTTCTTGCATTTATAGCAATGGTTATCAACTGTACTGCAGTCACGGAAAATTGAGGTTGTGGTGGAAGCTGCATTGAGGTATTTGGGTGTGCGAGACTTGACATCAGAAGAGTTACAGGGTGTGTTAAGTGGTGGTGTCACATCCTTTCATTTCAGGTTGTTGGCATGAGGTAGGAATAAATATATTGAAATAGTGGAGTAGGGTGTTGTTATTATTTTTTGTGAGTGTAGTGTTAGATGGTACAAGCAATGTATAAGGGTTGTACTCCTGTAGGTGGCGTTAATGCAACATATATTGGAAACCAACAGCCGTTAAACCTCATCGAAGAAGAAGAGGTTCTTCAACAACAGTTAGTGAGCCACCACCGTAGCTTGCTAGTCAACATAGCCGAAAGATTCAGGCTCTTTAGACTTCGGTGTATATTAGCCACTGTGTTTTGAACACACTTCGGTCGTCAAGCTAGTTTACCATTTACATTTCATATTTACGTTAATAGTAGTTAGCTAGCTGGATAGCTAAAACAGCCTAGCACTAGGCTAGTCGATTTTAATAATGTGCTAACTAGCTAGCTAACATCCGACCATGAGCTCATTAAGCCCTGCTAAAGAAGAGGCAGTCTGCTGGACGGAGAAAGAGGGTCTTTGGCTGAACATTGTCGTAAAAGAGGAGGAGGAAGAGGAGGCTGTCACAGTAAAAAAAGAGGTAGAGGGTGAGGCTGTTGCAATGAAAGGTGAAGGAGCTCCAGTGAAGGAAGAGTTCAGAGTGAAAGAGGAGGACGTCGTCACTGTGAAAGAAGAGGGGGAAGAAAAAGTGGAGTGTGCCGTTTTTGGAGTGAAGGAGGAGATAACTGTAACATTGAAAGAAGAAGAGACTGGAGATCAGATTAATAACGGTGAGTAACGTTATTATCTTAATTAACAAGAGGGGCACAAATTGTCTTAACGTCAGACTGTTACCATGTATATTCAGTTTGAAAGAAGTCGACCTAAAAAAAGTATCTACAAGCCAGAATGTTGAATATAATGACAATAACACCAAATATGTCTAATTGTTCTATCTGTGTTAACACTTTACCGTTGTCTGTGCTGTTGGTGCATTTGACGGTGGGAAGTGGAGGTAAAATATCCACAGGAAAGTATTATTTACCTGACTTTTTGCGGAGTCGGTAGGTTCTGTCACGTGTATTTTCAATCCGTTGATGCATTGCATGTGATGCACAATATGTAAACAATAGCTGAATTGAACCTTGAATGTTGTTGACCAAAGCAAGTTCCCTCACAATCAGCTGGAAATGCTTGTGAAACTTGCCAGCTGATTGCGTGGGACGAAGTTAGCTCTGTGTCTGTGGTTAAACTCCGCCATTGTTTACATATTGTGCAAGTGTTTGTTGTGTGCGAATTGCGAATTGCACCAGTGTGTGTGTATATATATATATATATATATAAAAAACGGAAACACAACCTAAAAACACCAGCGTACTGAAACTCGGGTTAACACTTCCCTGTCTATATTTTGTCTAAGATTACATCAGACATAAGGAAAAAATCAGTGGAAAACAGGTACATTAATTTAAAAAATGAAGTTTATTCAACATTCTGACATGTAATGGGATGGTTCGGGAATGCTGAGTATCAATGACAGGAGCATACAAGTCTTCCACTCTTGGATTCTAAAAGAGGCTAGGTCACACTGTTGTTGAACCAATGCATGGTTTTAAAGGGGCATTTTTGATTATGCCGTTTTTTAATGTCAGAAGAAAGCTACACTGTAAAATGTGTATACCATTAAAGTCTGCAACCAACAAATGTTAACAATGGATTGTTTTGTGCGAAATTACAACTTAAATATCTCACCCTTAGGGGTAGCCCTTCAAAGCTCGCCATCATGTATACAGTTAATAACAGTAAGTACTGTAATTTTAACAGTAGCGTCCCGTCTTAGGTCATTCCATAGCGACAGCTTGTGAGATATCCATAATCGTTAGACAGTTTATCATCGTTTGCATCGCCAAGTAGTGCCCAAGAAAGTATTAAATCCACTCTTCCAATCTAATTCAAAGATGGATTCCCCCTTATGGATGTTACATGGATTCCAGATTTAGCGTTATGGATGTTACATGAAATGGACAAGGTTTTTGGGGGAGACTGAACATATTATCAGAAGTCTGTGAGTTTGTAAGTCTTAGGTCAAATCATGGATTGCCATTTTGAAGAAAAGGCTTGGCTGAACACAAAAACGATCATTTTGAAAATATTGTAATTTCTATTATTATTACTTTAGAGATACAACAACAAAACGTTGTTAACAATCGATCAAATACAACCTATAACATTGACTGAAATATTATAACAATCCATTGGAGCAAGATTTGATTTGGAGCACTTCATCATTTGTTTTTAAAATCTCCCCAAGTTTATTTTTAATTATGAAATGTTGTGAAGACTAGCCTCAGGTTATTGAGGGATCTAGTCCAGAAGAAAACTCATAGGAAGATACTTTTATCATGTGCGGGTTTCATTCAGGTCTCTGTTTAACTAAATACTCTGTCTTTGGCAGGAGAGAGACTAGACTCTCCCTCTGACAGCGAGAAGAGTCCTTCAGGTGAACCAGACCCAAAGACGTCCAAACCAGCAGGACGACACCACTGCTCCCAGTGTGGAAAGAGTTTTACCCAGTTAGGGAGCTTGAAAACGCATGAGAGAATACACACAGGAGAAAAGCCCTACCACTGCTCCCAGTGTGAAAAGAGTTTTAGGTGGTTAGGAAGTCTGAAAAAGCACGAGAAGACACACACACGAGAAAAGCCCTACCAATGCTCCTTGTGTGGTCAGAGTTTTACCCAGTTAGGGGCCCTCAATAAGCATGACAGGACACACACGGGAGGTGATAAGACCTACCACTGCTCCATGTGTGGAAAGGTATTTAACCGGTTAAGGCATCTGAATAAGCATGAAAGAATACATACACAGGAGGAGAAGACATACCACTGCTCTCATTGCGGAAAGACATTTTCCCAGTCAGAGGACCTTGAATCACATGAGAGAATAGAGAGGCTGTGTTCTGACTTATGTTTTTGACTGGGAATTTGTGTTTTTGTTCATGCTTCTGTCTAGCAACAGAGATGCATTGGCTGTTCAGATGTGTATGAGGAGACTCGGCATAGGAGAAAGGGTTACATATCGGTGCTTGTGTGAATATGTTGTCGTCTGCACAGCTGTTTGACCCTTTGGGATGAATAAACTTGGTTTAAGCTTTCATAGTGTCCGTTGAGTTCTTACTCTAATAATTAGAACCTAACAATATAGTGCCTTCAGAAATGATTCACACCCCTTGAATTTTTCCACATTTTATTGTGTTACAGCCTGAATTAGAAATTGATTGATTAAATTTCGATTTTGTGTTACTGGCATACACACAATACCCCATAATGTCAAAGCGGATTTATGTTTTTTGAATTTTTGAAATGATTTACAAATGAAAAGCTGAAATGTCTTGTCAATAAGTATTCAACGTCTTTGTTATGGCAAGACTAAATAAGTTCAGCTTTTCCATGGACTCGCTCTGTGTAAAGTAATGTTTAACATGATTTTTGAATGACTTCCTCATCTCTCTACCCCACACATACAATTATCTGTAAGGTCCCTGAGTCGAGCACTGAATTTCAAACACAGATTCAACCACAATGACCAGGGAGGTATCCCAATGCCTTGCAAAGAAGGGCACCTATTGGTAGATGGGTATAAAAAAAAAAAGACAGCAGACATTGAATATCCTTTTGAGCATGGTGAAGTTATTAATTACACTTTGGATGGTGTATCAATACACCCAGCCACGACAAAGATACATGCGTCCTTCCTAACTCAGTTGCCGGAGAGAAAGGAATCCGCTCAGGGATTGGGCCAATGGTGACTTTAAAACAGTTACAGAGTTTAATGGCTGTGATAGGAGAAAACTGAGGATAGATCAACAACGTTGTAGTTACTCCACAATACTAATCTAAATGACAGAGTGAAAGAGAAGAAGACAAATATTCCAAAACATGCATCCTGTTTGTATCAAGGCACTAAAATAACACTGTAACAAATGTTGCAAATCAATTTACTTTTTGTCCTGAATACAAAGTGTTATGTTTGGGGCAAGTCCAATAAAACACATTAGTGAGTACCATTCTCCATATTTTCAAGCATTGTAGTGGCTGCATCATGTTATGGGAATGCTAATTGTTAAAGACTGGGGAGTTTTGTGGATAAAAAATGTATGGAATGGAGCTAAGCACAGACAAAGTCCTACAGAAAAATTTGGTTCAGTCTGCTTTTCACCAGACACTGAGAGATGAATTCACCTTTCAGCAAGACAATAACCTAAAACACAGGGACAAACCTGGAGTTGCTTACCAATAATACAGTGGATGTTCTGGGTGGCTGAGTTACAGTGTTGAATCTGATTGAAAATCTATGGCAAGACCTGAAAATGGTTGTCTAGCAATGATCAACAACCAATTTGACAGAGCTTGAAGAATTGTGAAAAGAATAATGGGCAAATGGTGCACAATTCAGGTGTGGAACGCTCTTAAAAACGTACCCAGAAAGAAACAGCTGTAATCGCTGCCAAAGGTGCTTCTACGCAGTATTGGCTCAGGTGTGAATACTTATGTAAAGGAGATATTCTGTATTTTATTTAATACATTTGCAAAAAAATCGAAATATGTTTTCACTTTATCATTATGGGGTAGTGTGTGTAGATGGGTGATATTTTTTTTAAATTTCAACCATTTTGAATTCAGGCTGTAACACAACAAAATGTGAAATAAGTCAAGGGGTATGAATACTTTCTGAGGGCACTGTAGATTAATACAATTTTGCATTTCTTGATTCCAACGTTGAAATGTCTTGAATGTGATTTGGATATAGCTAAATTAATTTGATTGGACACACCTACTCATTCAAGAGTTTTTCTTTATTTGTACTATTTTCTACATTGTATCTCAAATTTGGACTCATCAGACCAAAGGACAGATTTCCACCAGTCTAATGTCCATTGCTTGTGTTTTTTGGCCAACGCATGTCTCTTCTTCTTATTGGTGTCCTTTACTAGTGGTTTCTTTGCAGCAATTCGACCACGAAGGCCTGATTTATGCAGTCTCCTCTGAACAGTTGATGTTGAGATCTGTCTGTTACTTGAACTCGGTGTAGCATTTATTTGGGCTGCATTTTCTGAGGCTGGTAACTCTAATGAACTTATTCTCTGCAGCAGAGGTAACTCTGGGTCTTCCTTTCCTGTGGTGGTCCACATGTGAGCCAGTTTCCTCATAGCGCTTGATGGTTTTTGCGACTGCACATGAAGAAACTTTCAAACTTCTTGAAATTTTCCGGATTAAATGACCTAAATGTTTGAAAGTAATTATGGACTGTTGTTTCTCTTTGCTTATTTGAGCTGTTCTTTCCATAATACGGACTTGGTCCTTTACCAAATAGAGATATCTTCTGTATACCAACCCTACCTTGTCACAACTGATTGTCTCAAACGGATTAAGAAGGGGAAAAAATCCAAAAATGATATTTTAACAAGGCACACCTGTTCATTGAAATGCATTCCAGGTGACTACCTCGTGAAGCTGGTTGAGAGAATGCCAAGAGTGTGCAAAGCTGTCATCAAGACAAAGGGTGGCTACTTTGAAGAATCTCAAATTTGTTTAATACTTTTTTGGTTACTACATGATTCCAAATGTGTTATTTCATAGTTTATGTCTTCACTATTATTCTACAATGTGGAAAATAGTAAAACTAAAGAAAAACCCTTGAATGAGTAGGTGTGCCCAAACTTTTGAATGGTGTTACATGTAGGAGCATTAGATATTTATTTAGCATTGCATATTTATATATCTGTTTATCTGAATAATGAATAAGAAATAGCCTTAAATGCAGTAGTTGATGTAAAGTTTGTTTAAAATTCTTACTAATCAATCAACACATGCTTCTCTTTGTACTTCACCATTTAATATTGAAAAATTAAAAAATTAAAAAAACATTTACATTAGATTGACATATTAGTCATTTAGCAGACACTCTTTTCCAGAGCGATTTACAGTAGCTCCCCCGTGGAAATCAAACCCACAACCCGAAATGTTTTGTAAAAAATAAAAACGTGCTCCTTACCTACTCCAGTCAGCAGAGTGTGTGTGTTTATATACGGTTGAAGTCAGAAGTTTACATACACTTAGGTTGGAGTCATTAAAAATTGTTTTTCAACCACTCCACAAATATCTTGTTAACAAACTATAGTTTTGGCAAGTCGGTTAGGAGATCTACTTTGTGCATGACACAAGTCATTTTTCCAACAATTGCTTACAGAGATTATTTCACTTATAATTCACTGTATCACAATTCCAGTGGGTCAGAAGTATACATACTGTGGTGTACAGCAGGTCAGCCACCAGGGGGAGACTTGTCGAGGCCTGGTGACAGACGGAGTATACATCACAACAAATTTGTGCACAACATTTTAGAGAAATAAGCTTTTTATGCGTATGGAACATTTCGGGGATCTTTTATTTCGGCTCCTGAAACATGGGACCAACACTTTACATGTTGCATTTATATTTTTATTAAGTATAGTTGACGGGACGCTTCATCAACAACAACAACCCTTCTAGCTATGACTGGCTACCTTTATAGATCCCCACCGTGGAGGTGTCATAATACCCTTAGCGGTCAAACAGGGAAATTGTTCCAATCGTTTTCCCACCATTCATTTGTCCAATAGGGGATTTTAGAAAACCTGTTTTGTGTAGGCTTACCCTGGCGTGACGCGTTGATAACCATTTAAATCTCTCTCGGACAAGGTGACTTTTATCAATATTTTCAGATTCGAAAACGCTAATTAGCATTAAAGTAGACATCATGCAAACTTCAAATCCCTGCAAGCTCCTGCATGTCATCTCTAGCAGACACCTTTGCTAACAGGTATTGTGTTAATTTAAAACTTGCACAAGACAGTTCAGAATTGTCCATTTAAAGAAATGTAGGCAATTTATTAATTACTACATTTAGTTAGTTCATCCCAAGATTTTTACCTTTGCCTCGATTCAGCGGTCTCGGCCAGATCCTTATGGCATTTGTAGTTCTTTATTATAGCCACATTAGCAGCTAATTTCATTTTGGTGGGGTAAATACTGCAGCATATTTTTATAAATCACCTTGTAATAGAAACATTTACACGGTATCAAAACTTCCGCCAGGGTAAGCCTACATGAAACACAGCCCTTATTAGTAAGTGTTTCTAAAATCCCATATGAATGGTGGAAAAACGATTGGAACCATTTTCCTGTCTGACCGCAAGGTTCTATAGGTATTATGACGCATACTGAGGTAATCTATTATTTAATGAAATTTATGAAAAATACGTTTCCCTCAACTGCGTTACCTAATCCAGTCAGCAGTACCAACTCCAGTCGGTAGATGGCGATATGCGTCTTTCAGCCGAAGCTACCAGTGTGACGTCCAATCTAGTTAACCGGACGCTTCTTCAACAACAACAGCTAGTCAGCCACCACGGTAGCTTGCTAGCCAACATAGCCGAAGCATTGGAGATCTTTAGATCATTTCGTTCTATATTAGCCACTGTGTTTTAAAAACACGTCTGTCGTCGTACAGTATAAAGTTAGCTAGTTACCCCCTTTAATTTCATATTTACGTTGCTATAGCTAGCTGGGTAGCTAAAACATCCTAACAGGCTAGTCGCTCAGGCTAACTAACTAGCCAACCTCTCTGAGCATGAGTTTACTAAAATACTCTCCATCTGCTAAAGAAGAGGAGGTCTGCTGGACGGAGAAAGAAGCTCTGGGGCTGGACATTGTCGTAAAAGAGGAGGAGGAGGATGTTCCAGTGAAAAAAGAAAATAAAGAAATTACTGTGAAAGAAGAGGAAGGAGAGTTCAGCGTGAAAGAGGAGGAGGATGTTACTGTGAACGAAGAGGAGAAAGAGAAGGAACAGGATACCGTTTTTGGAGTGAAGGAGGAGGGGGAGATAACTGTCACATTGAAAGAGGAGGATGAGACTGGAGATCTGATTAACACCGGTAAGTACTATATTAAAAACAGGGGCACAAATTCTGTCTGAAGTTGTTGAACTAATGTGTGGTTTTATAGCAGCATTCTACTGACGTTATAGGCTACACTTGAATATGTTGTTCTGTACTGTATTGTTAAACTACACTGTAAAATGTATATACCATCAAATAGTGGGCCACCAACAAAATGCATGAATCAAATGCGGGTGGGTATAATTTGTGAAACGTTCCAACAGAAATCTGTTAAAGAATACAAGAATGCCAACAAACAACGCATACAGAGGAGCATGATCAATTCACCTAGCTAACTAGCTGCTGAATAAGCATCAAATCACCACGTAGCTTATTATTGTTTGTCCATAGGCGCCCAGAGCGAGGACAGACATTTTTCAGAAATAATGGTGGTGAGTGAAAAACTTATTTAAATTCCACTCTCCTTACCCGGTATCTTAGTCTGCCGGTATACAACTTTGTATGCTTTGTTTGTTGGCAACCTTGTTATTTACGAAGTTTTGGGAACAGATTCCCGTTGGAACGTTCCAAAAATTATGCCAATGCATCCAATGATATTGATTTAGCTAAATACTGTTGTCCACAATATCTATTATTTTAGTGCTCTGCTCAGCCTAAAAACTAACCTAATAAACCAGACCTCTAATACCAGGTCTTGGTATACACTATACAGTCTGCAACATAGCACTGCAAACAATTTATTAGGCAACCTAAAAACATGACTTTCCGTGAGAGCAAGATTACATTTGAAGTTCTACATTATTATTATGGCCATTAAGTTTTTTTAATTGATGAAATGTTATGAAAACTGACTTCAGGTGATTGAGGGACCTAGTTCTGGATTAAACCTCATAGGAAGAACATTTTATCATGTGTGGGTTTCATTCAGGTATCTGTTTAACTAAATACTCTGTTTGTCTTTGGCAGAAGAGGGACCAGACTCTCACTCTGACAGCGGGGAGAGTCCTTCAGAGGAACCAGATGCAGAGACGTCCAAACAAGCGAGACGACACCACTGTTCCCAGTGTGGAAAGAGTTTTACTCAGTTAAGGGGCCTGAAAATGCATAGGAGAATACACACAGGAGATACACCTTACCACTGTATCCACTGTGGAAAGAGTTTTAGGTGGTTAGGGAGCCTAAAGGACCATAAGAGAATACACACGGGAGAGAAGCCTCACCACTGCTCCGATTGTGGAAAGCGCTTTACCCGATTACTACATCTGACATCACATCAAAGGACACACACAGGAGAAAAGCCTTTCCCATGTTCCCAGTGTGGAAAGGGTTTTACCCAGTTAGGGAGCCTGAAGGAGCATGAGAGAATACACACAGGAGAAAGCCCTTTCCCATGCTCCCAGTGTGGAAAGAGTTTTACCCGTTTAAGAAGCCTGAAGGGGCATGAGAGGACACACACAGGAGAAAGGCCTTTCCAATGTTCCCAGTGTGGAAAGGGTTTTAACCGGATAGGGAGTCTGAAGGAGCATGAGAGGACACACACGGGAGAAAAGCCTTTCCAATGTTCTCAGTGTGGAAATAGATTTACCCGGTTAGGGAACCTAAAAGGGCATGAAAGAATACATATAAAACCACAGGAGGAGGAGAAGAAATACCACTGCTCTCATTGCGGAAAGACATTTTTCCGATCAGAGGACCTGAAAACACATGAGAGAATAGAGAGGCTGTGTACTGACTTAAGTTTTTGACTGAGAATGTGTGTTTTTGTTCATGCCACATGAAATCAAATTGTAAATGCAAAAGCTTGCTAAGAAATAGGCCTACATTTGTTTTTCATTTTTAACCTTGAGACATACAGGGTGTTTCTCAATATGCATACGTTCTCTTGAGTACTTTCTTGTGAGGATGAATGTGGAGAAGGCATAAAACATTTGATTTGAGAAGCAATCGCACTCCCCGTACTGTATTACCTCACGCTGCATCTCCCCATTCACTGAACCTTCTTCCAGCCAGGACAATGGAAACAATAGAGACGAAACAAGATATACACAAAGCAAAAGTTTTACTTCATAATTATCAGCTAGATATGTGTGAATCGTAATCCAACTATCCATCTAGCTAGTAAACAGGCAAAAATGATCTAAAACGAATGTTATGCAAGGTAGATGTCAATTCTTCATGGCTTGCTAGCTAGCCAGTTAGTCCTATTGACTTACTATGGACTTACCCATTCACTGAACCTTGCTTTTTATAGGCAGGACAATGGCAAGAGACGAAACAAGATATACACAAAGCAAACGTTTTACTTCATAACTATCAGCTAGCTATATGTGAATCGTAGTAATATAGCTAACCAGATAGTATAACAAGCAAAAATGACCTAAAACCAATGTGATCCAAGGTAGATGTCAATTCTTTGTGGGTAGCTAGCTAACAATTTGTGGCTATCTGGCTAGCTAACAGTAGTAGCTAGCCAGTTATCTCTATTGATTTACTATGGGCTTAGGACCTACGCACACTACAGTGGGTATTGTAGGCGGGTAATCATGCCAAAATTAACACTGCGTGTATTTATTAACGTAGCAAGATAAAATATTGCAGCCAGGCAACATATGAGATGTGAATAGGCAACATTTCATTCCGAAGGCAGAGTATATTTTCTCTTTCTTCAGCTCAAATAATGGTCGCCATTGATTTCAAGAAAGTATTCACATCCCTTGACTTTTTCCACATTTTGCTGTTACAAAGTGAGATTAAAATGGATTTAATTGTCATTATTTGTCAACAATCGACAGAAAAGAATCAGTCAAAGTGGAAGAAAATGTATTACTTTGTATTAATGGAAAATAAGACACTAATATATTTTTAATTCAATATGTATTCAAACCCCTGACTAAATACATGTTAGAATCACCTTTGGCAGCAAGTACAGCTGTGAGTCTCTTAAGAGCTTTGCAAACCTGGATTTGCCTATTATTCTTTAAAAAATTCTTCAACCTCTCAGGTTGGTTGTTAATCATTGCTAGACAGCCATTTTTAAGTCTTTCCATAGATTTTCAAGCTGATTTAAGTCAAAACTGTAACTAGGCCACTCAGGAACATTCAATATCGTCTTGGTAAGTAACTCCAGTGTATATACAGTTGAAGTCAGAAGTTTACATACACCTTAGCCAAATACATTTAAACTCCGTTTTTCACAATTCCTGACATTTAATCCTAGTAAAAAGTCTCTGTCTTAGGTCAGTTAGGATCACYACTTTATTTTAAGAATGTGAAATGCCAGAATAATATTATTTTATATCTTTCATCACATTCACAGTGGGTCAGACGTTTACATACACTCAATTAGTATTTGGTAGCATTGCCTTTAAATTGTTTAACTTGGGTCAAACGTTTCGGGTAGCCTTCTACAAGCTTCCCACAATAAGTTGGGTGAATTCTGGGCCATTCCTCCTGACAGAGCTGGTGTAACTGAGTCAGGTTTGTAGGCCTCCTTGCTCGCACACACTTTTTCAGTTCTGCCCACAAATTTTCTATAGGATTGAGGTCAGGGCTTTGTGATGGCCACTCCAATACCTTGACTTTGATGTTCTTACGCCATTTTGCCACAACTTTGGAAGTATGCTTGGGGTCATTGTCCATTTGGAAGACCCATTTGTGACCAAGCTTTAACTTCCTGACTGATTTCTTCAGATGTTGYTTCAATATATCCACATAATTTTCCTCCCTGATGATGCCATCTATTTTGTGAAGTGCACCAGTCCTTCCTGCAGCAAAGCACCTCCACAACATGATGCTGCCACCCCTGTGATTCACGGTTGGGATGGTGTTCTTCGGCTTGCAAGTCTCCCCTTTTTTCTCCAAACATAACGATGGTCATTATGGCCAAACAGTTCTATTTTTGTTTCATCAGACCAGAGGACATTTCTCCAAAAAGTAGGATCTTTGTCCCCATGTGCAGTTGCCAGACTATGGTTTGCTTTTTTATGCCGGTTTTGGAGCAGTGGCTTCTTCCTTGCTGAGCAGCCTTTCAGGTTATGTCGATTATAGAACTCGTTTTACTGTGGATATAGATACTTTTATACCTGTTTCCTCCAGCATCTTCACAAGGTCCTTTGCTGTTGTTCTGGGATTGATTTGCACTTTTCACACCAAAGTACATTTATCTCTAGGAGACAGAACGYGTYTYCTTCCTGAGCGGTATGACGRCTGYGTGKTCCCATGGTGTTTATACTTGCGTACTATTGTTTGTACAGATGAACGTGGTACCTTCAGGCATTTGGAAATTGCTCCCAAGGATGAACCAGACTTKTGGAGGTCAACATTCTTTTCCTAAGGTCTTGGCTAATTTCTTTTGATGTTCCCATGATGTCAAGCAAAGAGGCACTGAGTTTGAAGGTAGGCCTTGAAATACATCCACAGGTACACCTCAAATTGACTCAAATGATGTCAATTAGCCTATCAGAAGCTTCTAAAGGCATAACATCATTTTAGGGAATTTCCAAGCTGTTTGAATCTTCTGACCCACTGGAATTGTGATTTAAGTGAATTAATCGGTCTGTCAACAATTTTTGGAAAAATTACTTGTCATGCACAAAGTAGATGTCCAAACCGACTTGCCAAAACTATAGTTTGTTAACAAGAAATTTGTGGAGTGGTTGAAAAAAAAGTTTTAATGACTCCAACCTAAGTGTATGTAAACTTCCGATTTCAACTGTAATTGGCCTTGTGATTTAGGTTATTGTCCCGCTGAAAGGTGGATTTGTCTCCCAGTGTCTGTTGTAAAACAGACTGAACCAGGTTTTCCTTTAGGACTTTGCCTATGGTTAGCTCTATTCCATGTATTTTTATCCTAAAAAAACGCCCTAGTCCTGCCGATGACAAGGAAACCCATAACATGATGCAGCCACCACCATGCTTGAAAATATGAAGATTGGTACTCAGTAAAGTATTTTGTTGGATTTGCCTCGAACATAATGCTTTGTATAGAGAACAAAAAGTAACTTTCTTTGCCACATTTTTTGCAGTATTACTTTAGTGCCTTATTGCATACAGCATGCATGTTTTGGAATATTTGTATTCTCTTTAAGCTTCCTTCTTTTCACTCTGTAATTTACAGTGCATTCGGGAAGGATTCAGAAGTAGATTTYYCCCCCCCCACATTTTGTTACGTTACAGCCTTATTCTAAAATGGGTTGAATAAAAAAAATCCTCATCAATCCCACATACACACAGTACTCCATAATGACAAAGCGAAAACAGGTTTTTATACATTTTTGCAAATTTATTACAAATAAAATCAGATACCTTATTTACAAAATCGAGCTCAGGTGCATCCTGTTTCCATTGATCATCCTTCCAATGTTTCTACACCTTGATTGAAGTCCACCTGTGGTAAATTCAATTGATTGGACATGATTTGGAAAGGCACACAACTGTCCATATAAGGTTCCACAGTTAACAGTGCATGTCAGAGCAAAAACCAAGCCATGAGAAAGGAATTGAGCTTCGAGCCCGGATTGTGTCAAGGCACAGATCTGGGGAAGGGTACCAAAACATTTCTGCAGCGTTGAAGGTCCCCAAGAACACAGTGGCCTCCATCATTCTTTAATGGAAGAAGTTTGGAACCACCAAGGCTCTTCATAGAGCTGGCCGCCCGGCCAAACTAATCAATCAGGGGTGAAGGGCCTTGGTCAGGGAGGTGACCAAGAACCCGATGGTCACTCTGACAGAGCTCCAGAATTCCTCTGTGGAGATGGGAGAACCTTCCAGAAGGACAAACATCTCTGCAGCACTCCACCAATCAGGCCTTTATGGTAGAGTGGCCAGAGGGAAGTTACTCCTCAGGAAAGGCACATGAGAGCCCGCTTCCGAGTTTGCCAAAAAGCACGTAAAGACACTCAGACCATGAGAAACAATATTCTCTGGTCTGATTAAACCAAGATTGAACTCTTTGGCTTGAATGCCAAGCGTCACGTCTGGAGGAAACCTGCCACCATCCCTATGGTGAAGCATGGTGGTGGCGGCGGCATCATGCTGTGTTTTTTTTTTGCGGCAGGGACTGGGAGACCAGTCAGGATTGAGGGATAGATGAACGGAGCAAAGTACAGAGAGATCCTTGATGAAAACCTGCTCTAGAGTGTGCGGGACCTCAGACTAGGGCGAAGGCTCACCATCCAACAGGACAACGACCATAAGCGCTGTCATGACTTTCCCTCCTGGGTGAGGATCAAATTGGTCCGGTTGTATGACTTAACGACCTGTTGTAAACTTTCTCTCTCTCTTGCCTTTGCAGTATGGAGAATGGAATGTCTGAGTGTTACAACAGAAAGAAACTTTGCAGTACTTTAACATCAAAGATTGGACATATTTCTAACATAAATAATGTAGGAAATGGTTGGTGGGGACCCAAACAATAATAATTTCAAATCAGTTGTTGTTTTGTGATGTCATTAAAGATGGTATAGCAAGATAACGGTAACTCTACAAATGTATATGTCCCAGTTATCAGATTTACATCTAAATGTTGTGGAACTTATATGATTAAATATGAAACTATTTGTGAGAAGATGAAATGTGATTCTAGCCTTCTAAATGAGAATTGTTTTTCATATAGACTTTTGCCAAGTCAGTWACCACGCCCACGTGAGCACAGACATTGTGGCAACGTGATGGAACCACCCTTCAAGGCGAGTGCATAAAAGGACTGCTAACGAAATTTACATTAGACCAGAAAGCGTGGAGCGGTGGCTACACGTTGAAATAAATACAGACCAGTGTGACCGGCAGCGTGAGCTACATGTCACGAAATGGTAAGACCCTCTGAAACTTAACAGAGAAGAAGAAGACTAGACTAAGACATCCACCGCCTGCATCTCTGCATGTAACATAGT
Organism: Salvelinus sp. IW2-2015; assembly: GCF_002910315.2. NCBI lineage: Eukaryota > Metazoa > Chordata > Actinopteri > Salmoniformes > Salmonidae > Salvelinus > Salvelinus sp. IW2-2015. Next base: position 9,799,139 of record NC_036876.1, read on the forward strand.
CTAGGAAACTCGACCGAAGAYGAGCAAAGAAGAACATTTCCCTCTCAACACCGTGCGGTACGTCTGATGTATCCAGTCCAACGAACAGTCAGGAACAAAGAAAGCCAACTACTACAACTGAGGACATTGTGACCTCTGGYGGACAACCAGAGACTTACACAACTAGAGACTTCTGTCGAACTGTCGAAATCTGGCGATTTCAGCAGAGAGACGACAAAGACATGCAAGCGTAAATATGTTTAATTTCTAAATCCGATTGAGCGGTGGTTAGGGTGCTAAATATCCATATTGATGATGAGTGTATTTTCCACATGTATGTACAATGGGTCCCCTCTCTGTCTCTTCCACTCTCTTTCCCCACCCCATTCATTGTGTAACAAGCCGTCATATCGGGTTAGTCCCCTCGGGACTTTTCATTGCATTATGCGAGTTAYCGATGTATAATCTATCCTGTGTGTGTGTGTTTATGTAATTCTGTGTGCTGTTAGTAAATAAATAATTAAGCCAATTTGTGTAGCGCTGAATCATCATTTAGACTAGGGTTTGTGCAGATTTGAAGTCAACGACGTTCAGAATGAGACTATGAGGTAATAATAATAATGAATGGATGACTGGTATGATAACGATAAAGTCTTGAGTTAATTTAAGAAATGGTAACTCATTAAACTTTTTCCGTGGTGCCCCAAGATTGCTAATGAGTTCATTTTTACATGATTAATGAAGTGGCTGGAGAGGTGGCCTGAGAGGCAGCTGGAGAGGTAGGCTGGATAGCAGTMGGCACAGGGGCCTGAGAGGTGGCTAAAGAGGTGACCTGGAAGGCAGCTGGCATGGCCAGTGTGTCAGCTGGAGCAGGACGAKTAGTGACAAGTGAGGGTGCAMAGTCACATTCCTGAAATATATCAGGGTTGTATGCCCAAATGTCTTTGCACCTGAGTCCAGCCTGTATATTGGTGGGTGTTGTGCTGTTTTGACAATGCCTGGAATGTCACATATGGTCATGGTCTTTCCGGGGTTCATCCTCATCCAGGCATCACTGGCAGAGTTCACAATTGTCTTCAATGGCCCGTACACACTCCTGTCCAGGGACTGGAGCTTTTGTGAAAAGTGTAGGGGGAAAGAAAGCAAGACTATGCCAGAGCACCTACAGAAATCAATGGCCCTGATAGACAGGTGTGAGCTGTGGTTGTCAAGGAGAAGGACCATCTTCCTTTCCAGGCTGACCTTGGTATGTTTGGGGAAGTGTTCAAGGAAAATGAGGAAGTTATCCTCCTGCATCCAGCCAGATCCATTTCCACTTCCAACACATCCAATTGGTCCATCCCGTACAAAGTGGTTCTGGTATCTTTTGCATGGGAAAACAAAAGCTGGGGGGGATTTAGTTTCTTATTGCATTTATAGCACATGCCACTGACACTAGTGTACCCCTTTCTGCTGAGGTGATTGATCCAACCTGTTTGGTGCCACGTTTCGCGACCATTTCTATCAGGTGTTTGTACTGTGGTTATTCCTGTCTCGTCACCATTCCATATGTCATTGCCATTAAAGCTGTATTTATTTACCACCTCTCCTAGTTTGCTGAAAAACTCTGCTTAATTTGTTCTGTTGAAACGTGTGRCCCGTGACAGACAAGTTGCTTCAGCACTCCTAATGGAGAGAGTAGGGTGCCGCTTTAGGTAAGACGAGAACCAGTCTGCTCCCGCCATAGAGTTCTCATCCCATGACTGAGGATGCTTGCAACCATATTGTACAGCGAGTTGGTAGGCACATTTTCTGACTTGAACAATATAATAAAATATGTTAATTACTTCTCCCAATTAATACTTTACATTAATAATTTACATTAGTACTCCCTCCATTGACCTTAATTGCCACCATTGCTAACTGCTAATTTTGCCCTGACTTACTCCTCACTAATTCCTATCAAATGCTTTTCTCACGAGGTGACAATCCATAATATAGATCAGCTGCTCTCAAGAGATACTCTGACAACTTCTGCTCCTGCTCATCCATGAAGACCCTGTTTCTACTGCGGTAGCCAACATGAGGAAGCTCTCTCGACCCCTTCTCCTGTAGCTTCTTTCTCTCTTTGCAGAGTCACATGACATATGCCATACAACTTCGCAACCGATCTGATTAACTTCCCCTACTCTGCTACATAATTTGATGCTCTTTTCAAAGTGTGGAGAGATACTCTCCTGTCTGTCTTTCTTGTCCATGATCTAGACATGCTGAAGTAAAAGAAAACGTACCAAAAACATCCAGTTTTACTCAGGGTTAGTTGTAACATTTTCTCACGTTGTTACAACTAATCCTGACCCTTGCTGCCATTAGCTAGCTTCCATTTGAGCTAAATGTTAAAACTTTAGCATTGCTAACTTGCATRAAATATCTCTCCACAAACTGGTTATAAACCTGATATAAGTTTGGTGAATGGAACTACAAAGCAGTTGATGTCATCACAAATACAAATATGGTTAAAATAATTACTTTCTTACCTCAAAATCAGATATCTGTCAATAGAATCTGCAGAGTTTTTCACAGGGACTTGCTTTTTCACATGAGGGTTCAGGACTAAACTTAACATGTGCACAGTGAATCACATGATTCTACCTCACTCCTGATTGGAGGCTTTGCAAGTGTTACAACTATCCCGTGTTACAACCATCACCGGTCTCCCCCTGCACAATGAGTAACGATAACTTGGCTGTATACATGGGAATGCCTAGCACCAATGTTCCCTCTAAAATCATTGCGTGCCCACAGTAGCCCGAGACTGCCACGCAGCACAGAAATATCAGCCCACAGAGAAAAGCACAAGATTGAATTTCACTCAACTTTCTAGAGCAGTTGTCACCACTACAGCCCGACATCGATGGGGCTGTAGTGGAGCAGGTCAAGTTCCGGTGTCCACATCACTAAGCAATTATCATGATCCACACACACCAATAGAGTCGTGAAGAGGGCACTACAACGCCTCTTCCCCCTCAGGAGGCTGAAAAGATTCGGCATGGGCCCTCAGATCCTAAACATTTTATACAGCTGCACCATTGAGACAATCTTGACTGGCTGCATCACCACTTGGTAAGGCAACTACTTGGCATCCGACCAATAGGTGCTACAGAGGGTAGTACGTATGGCCCAGTACATCACTCGGGCCGAGCTCCATGCCATCCAGGACCTCTATACCCAGCGGTGTCAGAAGAAGGCCCAAAGAATTGTCAGACTCCAACCACCCAAGTCATAGACTGTTCTCTCTTCTACTGCACGGCAAGCGGTATAGGTGCACCAAGTCTGGAACCAACAGACCCTGAACAGCTTCTACCCCCCCAAGCCATAAGACTGCTAAATAGTTAGTCTGGGTAGCTATTGGTTAACTCTTTAACAACCTGCATTGACCCTTTTTGCACTCTTTTGACTCATCACATACGCTGCTGTTACTGTTTATTATTGATCCTGTTACCTAGCCACTTTATCCCTACCTATATGTACATATCTACCTCAACTACCTCGTACCCCTGCACATTGACTCGGTACTGGTACCCTAGTCGATCGCCAAACATTTCTGTAAAAAAACAACAATAAAGCCTTGTGTTCCTATTTTGTTTTATTTGTCGCGGGCTGTTGACGGTAGGTGCACCCGATTCAGCTGCCATGTGCACCGGATAGGCGAACTGTTGCCATTTTGAACCATTTAATGTTTCTGAAGGTACAAACTCTGCCTTCCCGGCGGTCCCAGAGAGTAGATCAAGTGCACTATGGTCATACCGCTGGCCAATTGGATGGCTCAGATTATCGTGTCTGCAGTAAATTAGCAGGCATTAAAGAAAGTTACAGAAACATTGATACTGTAAGATTCAAAAAGTTTAGAACCATGACTAGAAAGAGACTTACAGTGAATACAGCAAAGAGCTGCTGTTTTTATCCAATCAAATCAAATGTTATTTGTCACATACACATGGTTAGCAGATGTTAATGCGAGTGTAGCRAAATGCTTGTGCTTCTAGTTCCGACAATGCAGTAATAACCAATGAGTAATCTAACCTAACAATTTCACAACAACTACCTTATACACACAAGTGTAAAGGGAGGAAGAATATGTACATAAAAATATATGAATGAGTGATGGTACAGAACGGGCATAGCAAGATGCAGTAGATGGTATAGAGTACAGTATATACATATGAGATGAGTAATGTAGGGTATGTAAACATTATATTAAGTGGCATTGTTTAAAGTGCTAGTGATACATTTTTTACATACATTTTCCATTATTAAGTGGCTGGAGTTGAGTCAGTATGTTGGCAGCAGCACTCAATGTTATGGTGGCTGTTTAACAGTCTGATGGCCTTGGAGTATAAGCTGTTTTTCAGTCTCTCGGTCCCTGCTTTGATGCACCTGTACTGACCTCGCCTTCTGGATGATAGCGGAGTGAACAGGCAGTGGCTCGGGTGGTTGTTGTCCTTGATGATCTTTTTGGCCTTCCTGTGACATCGGGTGGTGTAGGTGTCCTGGAGGGCAGGTAGTTTGCCCCCGGTGATGCGTTGTGCAGACCTCACTACCTCTGAGCGCCTTACGGTTGTGGGCGGAGCAGTTGCCGTACCAGGCGGTGATACAGCCAGGATGCTCTCGATTGTGCATCTGTAAAAGTTTGTGAGTGCTTTTGGTGACAAGCCAATTTCTTCAGCCTCCTGAGGTTGAAGAGGCACTGCTGCGCCTTCTCATCCACGCTGTCTGTGTGGGTGGACAATTTCAGTTTGTCCGTGATGTGTACGCCGAGGAACTTAAACGTTCTACCCTCTCCACTACTGTCCCGTCGATGTGGATAGGGGGTGCTCCCTCTGCTGTTTCCTGGAGTCCACGATCATCTCCTTTGTTTAGTTGACGTTGAGTGTGAGGTTATTTTCCTGACCCCACACTCCAGAGGGCCCTCACCTCCTCCCTGTAGGCCGTCTCGTCTTGTTGGTAATCAAGCCTACCACTGTAGTGTCGTCTGCAAACTTGATGATTGAGTTGGAGGCGTGCTGGCCACGCAGTCGTGGGTGAACAGGGAGTACAGGAGAGGGCTCAGAACGCACCCTTGTGGGGCCCCAGGCTTGAGAATCAGCGGGGTGGAGATGTTGTTACCTACCCTCACCACCTGGGGGCGGCCCGTCAGGAAGTCCAGTACCCAGTTGCACAGGGCGGGGTCGAGACCCAGGGTCTCGAGCTTGATGACGAGTTTGGAGGGTACTATGGTGTTAAATGCTGAGCTGTAGTCGATGAACAGCATTCTCACATAGGTATTCCTCTTGTCCAGATGGGTTAGGGCAGTGTGCACTGTGGTTGCTATTGCGTCGTCTGTGGACCTATTGGGGCGGTAAGCAAATTGGAGTGGGTCTAGGGTGTCAGGTAGGGTGGAGGTGATATGGTCCTTGACTAGTCTCTCAAAGCACTTCATGATGACGGAAGTGAGTGCTACGGGGCGGTAGTCGTTTAGAGTTCATGTTTACGTTCTTACTCAGCACTGTCAACACTTTGTATTCAACACTTTTATAAACCATAAAATGYGTGTTCCTCCTATTTCCACTCAGCGCTACAAACAARCAGTGCAGAAGTAATGAATAAGTAGGATGTATATCTATAGACTTGTGTTGTTATTATTAGTGCCTTGGGTCTTTTTTATATTTCACTTTCTCTGTTCACAGGAGTAACAACATGAATTTGTGCATGAGGCAGAAATAATGCGGTGCAACAAGAGTTTCCCCATCAGCTGGAAGACAGTGTTCCTTTTTGGTTAGTGTCAGTGGAGGAAAGGGAGGGAGGGATGTTGAGAGGCGGACCCTCAGTCTGCTGCTCTTTCCCTCAGCTGAGACTGACCATCAGATGCAAGCACCATTAGCCCAGTAAAATAAAAATACAAAGAAAATGATTTAAATGTTCACTCAGCTGTGCCTCACAAGTAATACAACAATGTATCTATTACCGGTGTGATCATATAGCCTACCTCAAATGTTTTAATATAATTAAAAAAATGTCCAGAACAACAATGCATTGGCAGGGCATTTCCAGCAAAGACAATAGGCAGTGATAATGTATTGGGCCGATAGCTTACTACACAAACCTCATTGCTACAGTACTGTTTTTAATTGGCTAATGTTGCATTGGCTTGCGTTTTTTAAGTAATGTTAAAAAAAAATCTGAGCGGTAGGTCTCAGCTTGCATTTTGACACAAAGTGAGCTTGACTCAGAAAAGGTTGGTGGCCACTGTTCTAAAGTTTTCCTTGTTAACATTATCAACGTTTCCCTTTACTCTGGCAATTGGGATCGAATCAACCCAATATTAGCCACTTTCAATGCAACATACTGAAACAAAAACTTTGCAAGAGATTTTGTTTTAGGCAGAACGCATCGGAGTCAGATTCTATTGCATTGACACGCACTACTCAGCCCCTACTCTACACAGACCGGTGTGGCATAAACAATCAGAGCTGCATTAGGCCTATATGCAAATTGACCATTGCCATATATGGATCTGTGCCATTTACGTTGAACTGGACTGTGTTTACAGCATGAGCGGTCGTGAGTAGATGCGCTTGTTTTGAGATCAAAGTGAGAGCTGCATGTAGCCACGTGTGAACATTTTGTTCATATCCTCTGCTAGTTAGTGAGTTATTAGCCCAGTTATAGATCATTTGCAGTTAACCATAGGGGATTGATTGCTTCCTACAAGAGCACAAAACATGTACATTGCTAGGCATCTTTGAAAAGCAAGTCAGGTAAAAAGCTTTTTTTTGTCTTAAAGGGGTGGTGTTGTATTTTGAGACAGGCTTGAATAAGCTTAGTAGCCAATAGGCAGACGGTAGCATAATTTGTCTGAATCTCTGTAATAATGGTATAGTAATAATAATGCATTTTAGTTTGTAAATTGGTTTCTTGCATCAAACAACACAACATTTTCAGTCACCTCCTTGTCTTTAGGAGTCTCATTGAAATATAGGCATACATTGAACACCACACATTGGCTGCTACTGTAGGCTGAATGATAGAAMATTTTAAAATGTTATGAGATGCATTTCCTCCATTGTTTTTTATGGTAGGCCTACATTATGATAAAATATCCACAGTAGCCTACATGGCCACTATTAAACCTGTAACTAAAGGTGGGTACAGCCTCAGTGTAACGGTGTTCCTCCTCCTCTTCATACGAAGAGGAGGAGTAGTGATTCGACCAAGGCGCAGCGGGTTGTGAATACATAATGATTTATTTACAAGACGAACTAAACACACGAAGAACACTTGATATATTACAAAACAACAAAACGATGTAGACAGACCTGGACGACGAACTTACATGAAACACGAAGAAAACACGAACAGGAAAATGACTACACAAAATGACGAACGCACGAAACAGTCCCGTATGGTGTAACATAGATACAGACACAGGAGACAACCACCCACAAACAAACCGTGTGAAAACACCTACCTTAATATGACTCTCAATCAGAGGAAATGAAAAACACCTGCCTCTAATTGAGAGCCATATTAGGTCACCCTTTAAACCAACATAGAAACAGAAAACATAGACTGCCCACCCAAACTCACGTCCTGACCAACTAACACATACAAAACTAACAGAAAACAGGTCAGTAACGTGACACTCAGTGTTAACAGTAAACGTGCCCTTGAAGTTGCACAGAATTTTCACAACGTTCAAGTTTGCGCTCAGCAGATTGTACCCCAAAAATTGAGGGTACATTGCCTGGTACCACACTGCCAGGTCTCTGACCTCCTCCCTGTAGGCTGTCTCATCGTTGTCTGTGATCAGGCCTACCACCGCCGTGATGTCTGCAAATGTAATGATAGTATTGGAGTCATGCGTGGCCACGCAGTCGTGGGTGAACAGGGAGTATAGGAGGGGACTAGGCACACACCCCTCCCACGTGTTGAAGGTCAGCGTGGCGGATGTTTTGCTGCCTACCGTTACCACCTGGGGGCRACCTGTCAGGAAGTCCAGGATCCAGATGCTTAGGGAGGTGTTTTCTTCCAGGGGATATCCCACTCTATTGTGTTAGTGTTTCCATATACTGTACAGATTTAAATATACACTGGGTGGTTCGGGCCCTGAATGCTGATTGGCTGACAGCTGTGGTATATCAGACCGTATACCATGGGTATGACAAAACATTTCTTGTTACTGCTCTAATTACATTAGTAGCCAGTTTATAATAGCAATAAGGCATCGGGCCTAAGAACAGCCCTTAGCCGTGGTATATTGGCCATGTAACACACCCCCTTGTGCATTATTTCTTAAATATACACTGAGTGTACACATTAGGAGCACCTTCCTAATATTGAGTTGCACCCCCTTTTGCCCCCAGAACTGCCTCAATTCGTCGGGTCATGGATTCTACAAGGTGTCGAAAGCGTTCCACAGGAATACTGGCCCATGTTGACTCCAATGCTTCCCACAGTAGTGTCAAGTTGGCTGAATAACCTTTAAGTGGTGGACCATTCTTGGAACACACAGTAAACKGTTGAGCATGAAAAACCCAGCAGCGTTGCAGTTCTTGACACACTCAAACCGGTGTGCCTAGCACCTACTACCATACCCCGTTTTAAAGGCCCTTAAATCTTGTATCTTGCCCATTCACCCTCTGAATGGCAYACATACACAATCCATGTCTTAATTGTCTCAAGGCTTAAAAATCCTTCTTTAAACTGTCTTCTCCCCTTCATCAACACTGATTGAAGGGGATTGACATCAATAAGGGATCGTAGCTTTCACCTGGTCAGTCTGTCATGGAAAGAGCAGGTGTTCCTAATGTTTTGTACACTCAGTGTACATGTTAAGGTAAGTGATAAAAAATGACATCTGTCTCACCTTTGATCTCCACTGATAGAAGGCTCTCTCCATAGAACATTGCTCCAGAGCTTGTATGCTGCAGTTGCTTGACTGGTTCCCCTACTGACGTCAAATTCCATTGTTTCAGAACGCCAAACATCCAGAACTTTCAAAAGTACTTCACAAACCGTTTGTTTAAAATTAATATTGTTACTTTTTTTTGCGATAATATGTTCATAAATAGACTGGAAAACAATAATATGGTACCAAGTGAAGGGTTTCCTTCTCCGTGACCCCTTGTTTCATATACACCCTTTAACACCACTGATGAGTTTGTGGTTTGAACTCAAACAAATGCTTACACACCGAGACACACACGCACATTATAATAATGTTGCATCTATTATAAAGCATGTAAAGATACACATTCTATCAAATCTTTAAAGAAAATGTGTATTTTACGAAAGGATAAAAGGAACATTGCATTTTTTTATAGTGTTCTGAATATTTATTCATAAACAGAAGAATGTGCTTTAAAAAATTGTATTACAGATAGGTTTACCATAGATTGCAGACAAAATGTCCTAAATGTAGAATAAAGGTTGTTTTCTTTATATCATGGGAAAAAGTGTATGTTAAGCACTACTTTGGTTTTGGGGGATTTATTTTGTTATGAAGGACAGTAAACACATGAGCAAAGCAAACTAGCAGTTTATTTACTATCTGTAAACTCAACCACAAAGTAATATCATGAAGGACAACTCTACAGATACAGACACCATGTACAACCAATTTGAAAGAAGAAGAAGATCACACGGGTCAAGTAACTTAAAAATGTAAGGTCAAACACAAGGTATGTGAGTATAGCTAAATATATATTCTAGAATATAGGCAGATAGCCTATATTTTGCCTTCACCTCACTTGCTCACATTGTATATAGACTTATTTTTCTACTGTATTATTGACTGTATGTTAGTTTTACTCCATGTGTAACTCTGTGTTGTTGTATGTGTCGAACTGCTTTGCTTTATCTTGGCCAGGTCGCAATTGTAAATGAGAACTTGTTCTCAACTTGCCTACCTGGTTAAATAAAGGTTAAATAAATAAAAACACAAGGGGCCTAGAGCACCAAGACATACGTACTGTATGATCTACACACACCTTATAAAGTGCAAAACTAATGAAGCCACTGATGATAAGTGAATACCAGAAAACCAATGGTGGTGATGAGATAAAGGCAAAAGTAAGCCTGGTCAATTTGTCGGCCCACTCTCTCCCAGTACCCAGGCTTTTTCTTGTCACATCTCACGCTAGCAAAAAACCATTTCTGCCGTATGTTCCGCACCTCTAGGATCCGCTGCAGTAGGCGGGGGTTGCTCAGCCAGTCTCCATTTAGTTCCTTGTTTGGAATGTCCTCAACCTTCACCAGGCTGATCTCAGCATCTCTCTGAGACTCTAGGAAGAAAATGGGAGGTTTTGTAGCAAGTATTAGAAACATAAGGAAAGATCTTGAGTATCATGAACAATCCCCTTCCTCCCCTCCTAGAATCAACGTGGCGTTTACCCAAGAATGAACACTCTTATGAGGATGACAAAAGAACGAGAGATTTCACCTCTTTGGCAGTCGGTCTCTTCCGGAGTCTCCCCACAGGTCTTAGAAGAGGTCTGGATGTCGTGATCAACCCTGCTGTCCATATCAATCAGGAAGCTCACCAGCATGGTCTCCAGGAGACTGAGGCCCGTGAGGGCAAAGATTACGATGCAGTAAAGAGCTGGAGATGGAGGGCAAATGACGTGAAGAGGAGATGAAGACTTCACATTGTACATTTCCTATCCTTAATAACAAAAGTGCATGTTTAATGTGGGCTTGTGTTTAACAGTGTTACATGATACTGTGCACAGCGGGCTTATGTTATCATAAACTGATAGAGATGTGTTCCTATAATGACGTAACTGCTTGACATGTTCTTTTTATCAACCAAATGTCAACTGTGGCCCCAGATGACCAGACTTGACCATTTACGGTACAAAATAACATGAAGTGCTAACAGCTTAGCCATAATCAAAAAGTTAATTAGAAAACATTAGCCTTGCAAAACTGTTTTAGCTTAGCTAGCATCTATTTGTCACTGTCCACTGTTGTGCTATCACAGACTGGAACATGTTCCGGGATTCTTCCGATGGCATTGAGGAGTACACCACATCAGTCACTGGCTTTATCAATAAGTGCATCAAGGACATTGTTCACACAGTGACTGTACAGACATACCCCAACCAGAAGCCATGGATTACAGGCAACATTCGCACTGAGCTAAAGGGTAGAGCTGCCGCTTTCAAGGTGCGGGATTCTAACCCGGAAGCTTATAAGAAATCCTGCTATGCCCTCCGACGAACCATCAAACAGGCAAAGCGTCAATACAGGGCTAAGACTGAATCGTACTACACCGGCTCCGACGCTCGTCTTATGTGGCAGGGCTTGCAAACTATTACAGACTACAAAGGGAAGCACAGCCGCSAGCTGCCCAGTGACATGAGCCTACCAGACGAGCTAAATCACTTCTATGCTCGCTTCGAGGCAAGCAACACTGGGGCATGCATGAGAGCATCAGCTGTTCCGGACGACTGTGTGATCACGCTCTCCGTAGCCGACGTGAGTAAGACCTTTAAACAGGTCAACATTCACAAGGCCGCAGGGCCAGACGGATTACAGGGACGTATGCTCCGGGCTGTGCTGACCAACTGGCAAGTGTCTTCACTGACATTTTCAACATGTCCCTGATTGAGTCTGTAATACCAACATGTTTCACGCAGACCACCATAGTCCCTGTGCCCAAGAACATGAAGGCAACCTGATTAARTGATTACAGACCCGTAGCACTCACGTCCATAGCTATGAAGTGCTTTGATAGGCTGGTAATGGCTCACATCAACACCATTATCCCAGAAACCCTAGACCCACTCCAATTTGCATACCGCCCAAACAGATTATGCAATCTCTATTGCACTCCACACTGCCCTGTCCCACCTGGACAAAAGGAACACCTATGTGAGAATGCTATTCATTGACTACAGCTCAGTGTTCAACACCATAGTACCCTCAAAGCTCATCACTAAGCTAAGGATCCTGGGACTAAACACTTCACTCTGCAACTGGATCCTGGACTTCCTGACGGGCCGCCCCCAGGTGGTGAGGGTAGGTAGCAACACATCTCCCGCGCTGATCCTCAACACTGGAACCCCCCAGGGGTGCGTGCTCAGTCCCCTCCTGTACTCCATGTTCACCCACGACTGCATGGCCAGGCACGACTCCAACACCATCATTAAGTTTGCAGACGACACAACAGTGGTAGGCCTGATCACCGACAACGACGAGACAGCCTATAGGGAGAAGGTCAGAGACCTGGCCGGATGGTGCCAGAATAACAACCTATCCCTCAACGTAACCAAGACTAAGGAGATGATTGTGGACTACAGGAAAAGGAGGACCGAGCACGCCCCCATTTCATTGATGGGGCTGTAGTGGAGCAGGTTGAGAGCTTCAAGTTCCTAGAACGGTCCAAACAAACAAACTAGAACGGTCCAAACACACCAAGACAGTCGTGAAGAGGGTACGACAAAGCCTATTCCCCCTCAGGAAACTAAACAGATTTGGCATGGGTCCTCAGATCCTCAAAAGGTTCTACAGCTGCAACATCAAGAGCATCTTGACTGGTTGCATCACTGCCTGGTACAGCAATTGCTCTGCCTCCGACCGCAAGGCACTACAGAGGGTAGTGCATACGGCCCAGTACATCACTGGGGATAAGCTTCCTGCCATCCTGGACCTCTACACCAGGCGGTGTCAGAGGAAGACCCAAAAAATTGTCAAAGACCCCAGCCACCCCAGTCATAGACTGTTCTCTCTACTACCGCATGGCAAGCGGTCCCGAGTGTCAAGTCTAGGACAAAGGCTTCTCAACAGTTTTACCCCCAAGCCATAAGATTCCTGAAAGGTAACCAAATGGCTACCGGACTATTGCATTGTGAGCCCCCCCCCCCCCCCCCCCCACCCCTCTTTTACGCTGCTGCTACTCTGTTTATCATATATGCATAGTCACTTTAACTATACATTCATGTACATACTACCTCAATTGGCCAGACCAACCAGTGCCCCCGCACATTGGCTAACCGAGTCATCTGCATTGTGTCCCGCCACCCACCACCCGCCAACCCCTCTTTTACGCTACTGCTACTCTCTGTTTATCATATATGCATAGTCACTTTAACTATATCTACATGTACATACTACCTCAGTCAGCCCGACTAACCGGTGTCTGTATGTAGCCTCGCTACTTTTATAGCCTCACTACTGTATACAGCCTTGCTACTGTCTTTTTACTGTTGTTTTTATTTCTTTACTTACCTATTGTTCACCTAATACCTTTTTTGCGCTGTTGGTTAGAGCCTGTAAGTAATCATTTCCCTGTAAGGTCTACACCTGTTGTATTCGCGCACGTGACAAATAAACTTTGATTTGATTTGGAGAGGTAGATATGGATTGAGATTTGACATGGTATGATTGGTAGTTAATATTATTACCTATGAGTGGCAGGTCATCTGCWGTTGAAGGCAGGATGTCATTGAGAATCAGCAGTAAGACAGAGATGGACAAGAGTATGGTCACTTTGTAGCCCAGCTTTTCCCCCTTGGCCTCATCAATGAAAAAGGAGGCCAAGTCCAGGATGAGGAAAAATAAGAGTGGTAGTAGGAGGTTGATCACATATAAAAGGGGTCTTCTTCGTATGCTGATCTGTGAGGGAAATAGTAACTTACTGGACTTAACATTGTTTTTTGAGAATGATCAAATACCATGAGAGAACACATTCCTGTTCAAGTTCTTGCTCTCTCTGATTTGCATACCTTGTAGACCAGCTTGTCCCAAACAATGTTGTTGTCGTAGATGAGCTTTTCCATGGACAACCTAATGCCCAGGAAGTCCCATTCCCCCAATGTAACCATGACCTTCTCGGAAAATTGGCTCATGATAATGCTGTTGGAGAAGGGCCCCAACTTTATACCTATCAGTAAAAAGATTAAAGAAAATCTATTATACCTCGTGTGTGTGTGTGTGCGTGTGCGTGCGTGTGCGTGTGTGCGTGCGTGTGTGTACCTTTAAGCATAAAGGAAATAAAGGTAATGCTGCAGTTCTGGGTGTCAAAGGGGAACTTAAATAGATTCATCTTGCAGGTGGTGGTCAACCGGCGGCTTTCTGTCACATAGGCCATGCCAGAGTGGGCCACCTCTGTGTAGGGGCTCAATGTGATACTGCCTGTATCAGAAATGCTGAGGGTGCAGACAACAGTGTATCAGTATTCAGCTACAGTTAGAGTTGACTTATTTTAAAGAGACATACTGTCGTTAAATAATGATTTCTTTGCTAACATTACATCATGGAGCAACAGATTTAGTTTAACTTCACCTGGCATTAGATGTCAGACTGCAGGTCAGGCCCATTGTGTTTTTCATTAAAAGCAAACAAGGCGTCGCTCCCCCTAGCTGAGTAAACCCAACTCTGTCCATATGCAGTATACATCTCTATGGAGTTGAGTTGCGATGGGTGTCGGCGGAGTGTACCACCGGCTACATTGAGTTGCTATCAGTCGATACTGTGGTCCTTTCTTTGTTTGCTGAAATCCATACTTTTTAATATAACTCATCAAATACAACCATCTTTCTCCTTTCTGTTGCTCTAAGATGGCGACGCAGTGCAAATGCCCATGTGCAATCAATTGAATCTCAGCCTACGATTAAAGTTTAATGAAAAATGATGGATTTCAGCAAACAAAGAAAGGACCACAGTTACACAGGACAAACATAGGTACACAGTAAGGGTTTAACAATTGACATTTTTACAAGTATCGTCTGATAGCGACTCGATGTAGTCATAGGACACTCCAGATATGTATGGACTGAAATGACAATGAGACATATTTACTGTTTTTAAGATGCTTATGAAGAGAGCAGATTCCAGTAGGAAACACATCCGTTCTAATTACTAGGAGTGAAAACAGCCTTTTCATAAAAGTACCTGTAATCTATGGTATATCTTGTCCCTGAAACAGTGTGCTAAACACACACAGAAAAATGGGGTTCTCACACCCAATGCTAATGCCCATTGTTAAGGATGTTTTGGATGTGTTATTGAACCTCTTGTCAAACATGCACCATCATCGACATTGACATTCACTAGAGTACTCTACTCTACACTTCGATTACTTTTTACATCATGGCATTGTAAGCATGTGCAAATGATTTCAATCATTTCAACATCCCTATGATGAATGGTACTCACTCCTCTAAGATCATTACATCTGGTATCCACAGCATGTCTCTGGGAACTGCTACGCTCTCAATCCCACACCAGTCATTGGGTTCCCACGATATCAGTTCATTCTCCCAGCCCTGTAAAAAGACATGGGAGTGAAGAGGCTCATGGGTGAATAAAACCACAATCTATTTTTGAGTCATTACAGACCAAGGTCAAAACTAAACCTATGTGTTTTTATTAAAACATGATATAACACTGCAGTGAATGGATGGTGTTATTGGTCAAGAGTGTAATTGAGTCATGAGGAACCAATGACATTCATATCGATGATGAATGGTTCTTGTGTCTGATTAGGCAGGTTGAGTATTCACTATCAAATATGAGGAGAGCAAGAGGTCAAATGAGATGAAGACATTCACAGCCTTTTAGAGATGGATTGACGTTATATCAATATAATCTATAGTTACTGGGCAATTCCATGGAAAGGAATTATGCTGAGGCTCATATTTTTCGCTTTAAAATCTATTCCAAACAAAAACCAATGATCGCAAAGTTAAACAAACCATACAACTCTATGTTAAAAGTAGTCCTTGTGCAATCCCCCCCCCCCCCAAAATAAAAATAATAATAATCGAATGTGTCATCCAGACAGACAATCAAAGTAGATCGCTGTCCATGGTGCTGAAGTTGCAACATGTCTATGCAGCTGCATGCCTATCGAATCGATGATAGGCTTTCTATGGTGCCAGGGCTTTGCTTTAGCTAATGGATAAATGTTGATTAGTAGGTCTGTTTGGTCGCAATTTTCTCAGGTTAAGCCTAACATTTCAAGAAGCTATACACTGTGTCACAATGCTGCATTTTTAGACCGCTGGCTGATGGCAATAATGGATTTACTTTTTGAGTAATTAAAGTTGGGAATTCAAACATTGCAGATTATTATTATTTTGTATCGAACATTAATTTGACAATCAGCTACCAATGGATTTGGTAGCTGTCCTGTATAGGCTATCTGAACCTGCATTACATGAGCCGTCCTCGCGCTTTCTCCCAGCTTGGATAAAAAGTTGTTGTTTGTAAAAACCAGTCTATTAATGCCAAATAATACAGTCAGTCCACCCTCAAAACACTAGCTTACTAGAGATTGTTTCATTATGCAGTGTACTATCAATAGCTACAGTATATACTGTCTTTAGCTGCTATTTATTAAAACAAATCTGAAATCCTCCTTTTTTTGTGTGCAAATTTGTGTCCACGGCTTGTAGGGTCTGAGTTGCGGGCCAGCCTGTTTTCTATACTGTGTATTGCCAACCCATACAGTCTTTCCACATACATTTTGCATTGTATGTCCGTTGCACTGCAAACAATTGAAATATAGTCTTGATTCTTGAATGATGCATGCCAAGATATAGCAGAGACAAGAGACTGTTAATATTGCAACCACACAACTCAAACACCTGTTTAAAAAAAARAATGGATTAAATGTACTTACCATTGAGATCATCACATGGGAGGTGAAGGTTTGGGACTTCTCATTCTGCAAACAATCCGAAATGAAAGGATGTCACAGAGACAACACTGGATGGAGTGTGTGGTAGTGCATGCAGTACATATTGTGTATTTACTTACACAGATATCATTCAGTGCACTGTATTACAAAGTGCTGAAATCAGTTTAGTACTAGTCACTTTAACATACAGGACAACCAGTTAAATGTAACTAAATGTAATCAAAAATGTAATCCATGGAATCCCCAAAAGTAATAATTTATCATGAGAGAGCTATAAACAATAACTAGTAATGCTGCATACTCGAAGAAAGGTTACAATCTCACCTTTCTGGTAAAAATAGTTATACATTGCTGAGGTGTAGCCACTTTTGAGGACACAAGCTCAAGTACACAGTACAAATATGATAAAAATKTGAAATATTTTATATGATGTATTTCCTATTCAACAAAACTGTATGAATAAGGCTCAAAATGACATATGCTTTCTAAATATAGTGTGATAAAATTACAAAAGGGCTAACTATAAGATTTCACCTTCCTTATAACTGTAAAATACATATTTGTATATTTAGTGTTAGAGAAAATGTGCATATTTTCTAAAGGTCTCTTGATCAAAACGTTTGCCCCCATCGCTGTGAATGTCTCACAGAGCTCTATCTTGGCTTCCTGAACTCATTAGGAACTCGCCTTTCATCTCAAATATATTGTCCATGACAAGCAGAAAGTGTTTTTTTGTTTAAAATCTGTGAATTGTTTTAAATGAATGACTATAAATTGATCACCAAATGTGCTACAGTGATGAAACCACTCTCTTCTGCTGCGCTACGATGTAAGGATTGCAGGCATGTGCTTTGTCAGTGGCTGTGACACGAGGTTCGGCTAGGAGTTGATGGACAGTCGGAAGAGCGAATTAAATGGTAGGAGGGACATCCCAGCTTCAAGTGGTTTCAGATTTCACATCCTACTTCACACAGGCAAAAATTATATAGATCCAGGGCTCCCGCTCAATGCAAGCCATTTTCGGTCTACGTTGTCCACAGATCGTTTTATAAGCAAAAATGTCGGTCTGAACTGGTACCAGAACCATGCAGGTCCCCTAAACAGGGGACCTTAGATGTTTATTAACATACAGGACAAAGGATGCATGAATGTATCAGTCAGTGATCAATCCACAAGGAATATCAAACAACAGACAGTATTGAAAGTTCGATCTGAATCTGTAAACTACAGGGAGCTAAAAACACTTACCACATCCAAAATACCATATAGATAAGTGTCCACCATAACCGGCGTAGGTGTTGTCCAGTTCCACACCGGCCGCACATTTGATAAACTCTCACTTTTCTGTGACAGACCCAGGTGATCTAGAAGACGATGATAGG
Organism: Salvelinus sp. IW2-2015; assembly: GCF_002910315.2. Classification (NCBI taxonomy): domain Eukaryota; kingdom Metazoa; phylum Chordata; class Actinopteri; order Salmoniformes; family Salmonidae; genus Salvelinus; species Salvelinus sp. IW2-2015. Next base: position 9,817,163 of record NC_036876.1, read on the forward strand.
AACAATTGCTCATACTTGAGACGCCACCTGCTAAGGAGATGAGGTCCCATATTAGACATTATGCTGGTACCATAATAATGGCAAACAGGACAGGTTAACTTCCTCTCATCAACCAAGTGTAGACTGTGCAACTCACGACTGTGCAAGGCATTAGCTCTGGGAGCTAACGTATGTCTACAGGTCTCAAGCAAGGTTACTCATCATGCGGAAAATGGCTAATTGTACCACCTTGAGAACTCACCCATCAGAGCCAGTGAATACAGAAGCCACAGAGCGATCATCATTGCTGTGTGTGCAGGCTCACAGAGTGGTGTCCAAGTGGCAGGGCTGCGTTTTTTATTTGTGTGTGAGAGTATTGCTAGTGCGCATGACTCAGTCAACACCATCATTTTTCATTACTTTTGTCAGGGGAACAGAGTAATAAAACAATATCCATTCTGGTTAAAATGTGTAGTTCCGCCTATTGCCTAGGGGTAAAGCTCCAGTACTGAACGACAAAGATTGGATTCAGTGGACTGATGGTGAGTGTCTGCTCCTAACCTAGAGCTGAGATGAGCAGCTTGTGGTCAGTAGCCTCATCTCACCTCATGTTTAACACCACTGCGTTTGTGGTTTGATATAAGAGAGAAGAATATGTGCTTTAGAAAAATTGTATTACAGAGAAGTTTACTAACCCATAGATTGCAGACAAACTGTCCTAAATGTATAATAAAGGTTGTTTTCTTTATATCACAGGAAAAAGTATATGTTAAGCACTACTTGGGTCAAATCGTCTGCCCACTCTTTCCCCTTACCCAGGCTTCTTCTTGTCACATCGGCCAATTTCCAACCTTCCATTCTTCAGCAAAATTCTGGAGAAATTGGTTTTCAAACAGAAAAATAATTGTTTAAGTTGAAAAAAAAATCCAGTCTGGTTTTCGTGCCCGCCACAGCACAGAGACAGCCTTAGTTAAAGTGGTAAATGGTCTTAGAGCCAATACAGATGCTAAACAGCTCTCTGTCCTTTATTAAGTGCTGCATTTGACCCTATTGACCATGATGTCCTTCTGGACAGACTGGAGAGGTGTGTTGGCCTCTGGTCCAGTTCTAAATTGGTTTAGGACCGGTCAAGAGTTGTTTTGTCACCCTTGTTGAACATAACTCAGTGAAAATAGATATCACGTGCCTTTCCACAAGGTTCGATTTTGGGTCCGGTTTATATACTGTATGTTACACCTTGGCAGAGTTGTCAGAAAGCACAGCATTTATTTGTACTGCTATGCAGAATATTCACAACTTTACATTTCCATGTCACCAGATGATTTTAGCTCCACATATATTATTAGACTGTATTAGTTAGTGATTTAAATACTTGGATGGCTCACAACTTCCTCCAGCTAAATTAAGACAAGGTACTTATTATTGGAGCCAAAGCACAGAGAGAGAATCTGGCTGCATTTTAATTCACGGGCAGAAAAGATAAATCACCAGGTAAAAAGCCTAGGTGTCATTTCAGATTCTGAACTCAATTTCAAATCACACATTGGGAATGAGACCAAAATTGCTTTTTACCACCTGAGGAACATTGCCAAGGTGCGGCCGTTTCTATCTCAGGCTGACACAGAGAGACTCCTCCATGCTTTTACTACAAGCAGGCTTGACTACTGTTGATCCTCTTTAATGCTCTCCTGTCTGGTCTACCCAAGAAAGCCATTGGTCAACTGCAAAACATACAGAATGCTGCAGCACGGGTACTGTCCAAGACCAGACGGAGAGCACACATTACTCTGGTTTTAAAGTCTATGCACTGGCTGCCTGTGAGTTTTAGAATTAGTTTTAAGTTTCTTCTATTGTTTTTTTTAATCAATCCACGATTGTGCACCCCAATACATAAGACATGCTTTTGAGTTATGTCCCACATAGGTCCTCTGGCACTGGCCTTTTAACTATCCCAAAGCCTAAGGACTAAGAAGCATGAAGAGGCAGCCTTTAGTTACTATGCCCCCAGCCTCTGGAATAGCCTGCCAGAGAACATGAGGGGGGCTGAAACTGTGTAAATATTTAACAGAGATCTTAAAACACATTTTTTTAGCTTTGTTTTTCCCTTAAGGTACTTTTTCAGTCATTCCRTTTTTATTGTTATTCTTTAGTTTTTTTTATCCTCTTATGTTCCTTTTTTTTTTATTCATTTATTTATATTTCGGTTTTAACCTGTGAAGCGCATTGCGTTGCATTCATGTATGAAATGTTCGATATAAATGCAGCTTTGATTTGATCTCACGTTAGCAAAGAACCATTTCTGCCGTACTGTACGTTATGCACATCCAGGATCCGCTGCAGCAGGCGGGGGTTTCCTTCAAGGTCCTTCTTGTTTGTAATGTCCTCAACCTTCACCAGACTGATCTCAGCATCTCTCTCAGGTACTAGAAAGAAAATGGGAGGTTTTGCAGAAAGTATTGCAAACACAAGGAATTTTTTAGTTGACAAGACAAAAAAAAAACACAAACCAACAGACATTACACAAATATACATTTATTCCCCCACCCTCTCGACCTGCTTACTGAAGTACATATAAAGTAATGATTTTATACTGCTAAGAGTTGTAGTCCATATATGGGTATTTCTATAAATAACGGGGACAATGTGTGACATTGGGAACAACATTTGAAAATGGTTTGAAACAAAAATGATTTACATGCAGTTACACATGTGTTTTTAGAGGAATAAAAGTGAATATATGCAAATTGGTCCATAACTCCAGCTATACAACAACATAGGTCTAAGACTATACATCTGTTAAGCAGGGCTCATACAGATATTGACAAGTCAAATTCAAGAACTTTCAGGGACTTTTTCATGCATTTAAGAATAAGGAATAAGGGGGATGTTGTATATGTTGTACAGTGCGTGAGTGCAGAGTTTGATGGTGAGCCGTACATTGCATGACGTGCAATTTTCTATCAGGTACATTGTTAAACATATTATATTGCGTATTGTACTTCTTGTATTATTTTGGTAACTACTGTACATTGCCCAAAGTGAACAAATGTAACCGATGTGAAATGGCTAGCTAGTTGGCGGTGGTGCGCGCTAATAACATTTCAATTGTGTGACGTCACTCGCTCTGAGACCTGAAGTAGTTGTTCCCCTTGCTCTGCAAGAGCCGTGGCTTTTGTGGCGCGATGGGTATCGATGCTTYGTCGGTGTCAGTTGTTGATGTATGCAGATGTTGATGTGTCCCTGGTTCGAGCCCAGGTAGGGGCGAGGAGAGGGACGGAAGCTACGCTGTTACACAAACACCAAATCAGCATGCGTGAGTGCAGAGTTTGATGGTGAGCCGTGGATTGCATGACGTGCTGTTTCTATCAGAATAAATCTCCATGACTGTCACGACTTCTGCCGAAGTCGGTTCCTCTCCTTGTTCGGGCGGTGTTCGGCGGTCGACGTCGCCAGTGTTCTAGCCATCTCCGATCCATTTTTCATTTTCCATTTGTTTTGTCTCGTTTTCCCACACACCTGGTTCTCATTTCCCTCATTGTGTGTTGTGTATTTAACCCTCTGTTTCCCCCATGTGGTATTGTTTATCTGTTTTATGTATGCGCACGTTATGGGTTATGTTGTATTTCGTGTTTGTTTGTGCCGTGTGCTTTTGGTTCGCCAAATAAAAGGCTCCGTTTTGCTACCAAATATCTGCTCTCCTGCGCCTGACTTCCTTACAGCCCTTCACGCATACCTTGACAATGAATGGTGCTACAAGTTGGAGTCCGTGTCGATTGTACACAACGCAAGAAGAGTACTGTTACACAAGCCTCTTGTATTGTTTAAAATTGCAGGTGTAACATGGCAAAACAAAAATATTTGTCATGTTATTTCATTACCAGATGATATTGTGAATAAGCCCACCAGGCTATGTAATTTGTTATGATTATATCCAGATTAATTAATAGGAATAACGTTGGGTGTTGCGCGATTAGTCTATCCTACACAATATCGCACAGTAGACTAGCGTGTCCAATCCTAGGCACAAAAACATATGAAAACATAATCTCATTACCTTGATGCGATCTTTGTTAAATCTAACGATTAGAACGGTTAGAAGCATTTGATTTAGCAATCGCATAGATTATTTTGGATTTGTGTGCCAATGAAAACTGTTTTCACCATGTAACTTAAAGGAGACACAAAATGTTACTTAGTTACACTGCATTTCTGAGCTCTCTATACAAAACAACTGTAGGACAGCTAGATCCAGGGTTCTTACAGGGTTTAAGTTTAATGTCTAATGTAGCTGATTAATGCTTAATATGATATAAAGACAACGTACACTGCCATAAATGCAAGGACAGAAAAGTAATGTTTTTTGTCACACAATTTGACAAATCCATCAAGACACCAACCATGATAAAKGGTTTTATTTTTTCCCCTTATTTTACCAGATAAATTGACTGAGAACACGTTCTCGTTAAAAGCAATGAGCTGGGGAATAGTTACAGTGGAGAGGAGGATGAATGAGCCAATTGTAAACTGGGGATGATTAGGTGGCCATGATGGTATGAAGGCCAGATGACTTAACTGCTGTAACAAGTTGTCCAATATAGAAAATCCTCACTGGTATCCTAGTTTATAGAAAGACCCAAAGGTTAATATTCTATGATTTTGCACCATGCAGGCTAGCGATTGATGGTTAGTTGGGCAACCATTCTCTTGGCTGCTGTTAGGCCTGTAGGAAAAATTCTCCTCTGCCTGTATGTTAAGTTCAGTGAAGGGTCATAATTAAGCAGCAGCACTTCGGGCAGACATGCAATGGGTTTAGGCAAAATGCCTGATAACGATGAAGCCACAGATTGCCAAAAGGAGAAAACCTCTGGGCAATCTTAGACCATATGAATACGTGCCAGGAGTACCCTGGGGGCAGAGCATACAGACAGAGGTCGAGTTTATGTTCATCTGGAAAAAAATGTCTTTGAATCGGATAACTCATACGAGCAAAATTGTAGTGGGTCATTTGGTAATTAGGTTTCTTGATGAGAATGTAAAATTGGACCAGACAGTACTTCAGTTAATATCTACTGCTGGTATATCTTCATTTCATTTTGAATAGATTGGTAATATGTTGGTTTGTAGAAATATTCATAATTTGGAGACTATGCCCTTACTTACCCTTGAGGTAATTATTTTGTGGATAGGATGAGATGATTAGAATCCCAGTGTACTCCATAAGCTCACAGACCAGAACGAAGCTGCAAATAAAAGAAAAATGAAGAACCAGGCYGATATTATTGCTTTTTCAAGTCATGGAATTGTTGGGGTACGTTTCCTTGTTCCTTGTCAATCATTGGCTCATTAGTGAAATTAGCGTTATGACAATATCTTTAATTAAATCATTCAAAAACCTTTATTAATGCAATTGCAGACAGAAGTTGACAACAGGAACATAACGCATGTTTCCGAGTAAGTTCTGCATCAAAGAAAAGGTTCCAAGTTCTTTTATTAAACCCTAGTGATGTCACTTCCTACGTCATTATCTTCTACTTATGAGACCAAAACCAACACAAAACTCTTGTTTATATACCTATCTAAAAGCTTAGCAGTAAATGTCCAAGTTGATTTATAGTGGAATGTCTAACTAGTCTCTTATCTCTTACACTCCCCTGCAGAGTTCTGTCTTCACAGTCACACATTTCTCAGACAGTTTCTTCATAATAGGCAGAGAGACTAGAAAAGTACTGTGGAACAATATTAAACCTCATAATGTATATATATTGTTAATCTGTATAAATGTAAGGATTATGCGTATGTTGTATTAATAGAAGGGGAGGGGTCTTATAACCCCTCCCCTTCTATTAATACAACATACGCATAATCAATCATTATAATACATCAAACATTTGGTACAGCCCCTATCATGACCCCTAGGTGAACCCCTTCCAGAATGCAGGTAGGCTACAACTGTCCACAATGTCAGAAAGAGTATGAATTCCTCTCTCACTCCAAACTGGAAAAGATATTGGTTGGCCACCCATGAGGAGACTGTAATTATTAAACAATAGCACATGGGGGTGAATGGTGATGATTAATAATATATTTGCAATGGTTCCCCATTGAACACCATATTGCATGCATTTGCATGATGATAGGGCCAAAGGTAAGTTTGGCTTTTTTGATAGAGATGTTTGAATATACCAGATCTTGGAGCCTGTACAGTTTTGCTAAATTCTCCTAGAGGGGGCGCCAGGTCTCTGAAACATTGGGGTTCAACCACACACATAGTGGGCGCAAAATAAAGGTCCAGAAATATAATTTAAGATTGGCCTCCAGAACACTTCTGTCTTTGTAAAGTGGACATTCCCCTCCATATGAATTTGGAAATAAAAGTGTGCAGTTTCTTCCAATATCCCAGCGGCTGTGAAAGTGGAATCATAGAGCTGTAAAAGTTTATCTGAGGAAGTATATTAATTTAATTTGTCCATTGAGACCATCTTTGTAGGTCTGATTCTACTTGTTTATAAACACTATTAAAATTGGTAGTGGTGGTGTAAGGACGGATGGATGTCAATACCTAGATATTTGAAATGGCTTACCATTGGGATGTCAGGGGACAGGGAGCTATTTCTCATATCTTTATAAAGCGGTAGTAGTGAGGATTTGGCCCAATTAAATTTGCAACCTGAGATTGAACTGAAGTTTTTAAAGATATTGAGAAGGACAGGTAGAGAACGAGGAGCATCTCCAACATATAATAAAATATCATCCGCATAAAGGGAGATATAGTGGTCAGAGTTGTGAGCAGTGATAGGAACATGTGTGGACTGACAGACTGCCTGAGCCAGGGGTTCCAGTGATAAAGCAAAGAACAAGCTGCTGAGAGGACATCCTTGCCTTGTACCTCTGGCAATGGGAAATTGTTTAGAACATATACCGAGTGTACAGAATATTAGGAGCACCTTCCTTATATTGAGTTGCACCTCCAAATATCTGGACTCCACAAATTGTTGAAAGCGTTCCACAGGGATGCTGACACATGTTGACGCCAATGYTTCCCACAGTTCTGTGAAGTTGGCTGGATGTCCTTTGGGTGGTGGACCATTCTTGATATACACCGGAAACTGTAGAGCGTGAAAACCCCAGCAGCGTTGCAGTTCTTAACACACCCAAACCGATACGCCTGTAACCTACTACCATACCGCGTTCAAAGGCACAAATATTTTGTCTTGCCCATTCACCCTATGAATTGTACACATACACAATCCATGTCTCAACCGTCTCAAGGCTAAACAAATAATTCTAACCGATAACCGATCTCATCCTCTTCATCTACACTGATTGAAGTGGATTCAACAGCTGACATCAATAAGGGATCATAGCTTTCACCTGGATTCAGTCTACAGTGCCTTCGGAAAGTATTCAGACCCCTTGACATTTTCTACATTTTGTKACGTTACAGCCTTATTCTAAAATGTATTAAATAATTTCCCCCCCCTCATCAATCTACACACAATACCCAATAATGRCAAAGCAAAAACAGGTTTTTAGACGTTTTTGCTAATTAAAAAATAATAAACTGAAATATCACATTTACATAAGTATTCAGAGCCTTTACTCAGTACTTTGTTGAAGCACCTTTGGCAGCAATTATAGCCTTGAGTCTTCTTGGGTATGACGTTACAAGCTTGGCACACCTGTATTTGGGGAGTGTCTCCCATTCTTCTCTGCAGATCCTCTCAAGCTCTGTCAGGTTGGATGGGGAGTGTTGCTGCACAGCTATTTTCAGATCTCTCCAGAGACAATAGATCGGGTGCAAGTCCGGGCTCTGGCTGGGTCACTCAAGGACATTCAGAGAYTTGTCCCGAAGCCACTCCTGCACTGCCTTGGCTGTGTGCTGTTGTGTCTCTGAATGATTAAATAAGATGACAGGATATTTTTCACATTGATTACCTAACGTTTAATTGATTACGTGATTTAATTAAACCATGTAACAATTAACTCATTAATAACCTGGGGCACCACGGAAGAGTGTTTATAGAGCTGCTGTCTTCCGAATAAACTATTTTAAAGATGTAAAGATCTTTTATATCAATATCAGTCAATTATTAATCATCACCTTATTCAGTCTCATTCTGATTGTCATAAAGTACTTGGTTATCTATACGAACTCTGGCTAACAAGTTGAATCAGCAATACACAAATTGGCTTAATTATTTATTTACTTAATACCTAAATAATCACACAGAATTACATATATATGCACAGGATAGATCATACATCGATTACTAATCATGTCATGAAGTCCCTAGTGGACTAACCCAATATGACGGCTGGTTACACAAAGAAAGGGGGTTGGGTTTGAATGAAAGAGCAGGAAGACTGAGGGACAAAGGAATTGGGTAATCTATCGGACCTTGAGAACCTATGCTACCGTAAATACAGAATCGTATGCATTCTAATAACCGCCCATTCGGAAAAGGAAAATGCAAGATATATATTTACTCTGAGCTGCGCTTCGATAGATGGGTCGAAGATGGAAGACTGGTTTGCCAAGCAGAGATCGCCATTGTCCTTTGAAGAATATTTCTGGACGTGGTGTTGTAGAGCGGATACGTTTAAGTACCCTTCTTAGGAGATTGTCTGTCCTCGTCCTAGGCTGCGTTCTCAACTGCAGCTGATAACCGCGAYGACTAGGATGTAATCACTTCTTCTTTTGTGAATAATTGTTCAAAGTTCATACCATTCTGCCATAATCAGCTCGTACTGTATTCTGGCTGGTCTAGTCGAAATTCACAATTCTAATGTGGCAATCGTCACCTCCACGTTATCTTGTCTCATGTAAATTTCGTTAGGTTGTAGTTGAAATTAGCCCTTTTAAACGTACGGACACCAGTCCTCACGTCATTGGGAACTAAGGTTGACTTCCGTCAACAGGCTTTTGTACTGGGGAGAGAAGGGCGTATTTCATAGTTCTCAACCAATGTCTGTTCACTTGGGTGTGGCCACTGACTGGGCCTAAGTTATACTATGAAACAATTATCTTATTGTTGTGAGGCTAAAATTACATTTAATCTTTTCGCAAATAGTTTCATATTTAAACATGTCAATGGCACAACAATTCCATGTGAATCTGATACCTAGAATGTGTAGACTTTCCCAGATCCAATTTATGTCGTCCTATCATCAGATATAATGTCCCAGACAACAATTGATCTGACATTATATTCTTTAAGTACCAACAGACACTTTCAACTAGTTGAGAAAAGGGAAATATTGTTCCATTCCCCAACCTTTTGATGTTACCATACTTTCTCTGTGGTAACAMAGGGCTTTCCAAGAGTCCATTCTGTAGAGTGGAGAGAGAAGGGGGAAAGGTATTTATGGGGGGGGGGGGGGGGGGGGTCATAAACCTCACCCAACAGGGCAAAATCATGAAGGTGCTTAGGGTCATATTCCTGTTGGAAGGGGAAGCTTTGCCCCAGTCTGAGGTCCTGAGCACTCTGGAGTAGGTTTTTATCAAGGATCTCTCTGTACTTTGCTCTGTTTATCTTTGCCTCGATCCTGACTACTCTCAACCATGCCACCACTATGCTTCACCATAGGGATGGTGCTAGATTTCCTCCAGACACTTGGCATTCAGGCCAAATAGTTTAATTTTGGTTCAGACCAGAGAATCTTTAGGTGCCTTGTGGCAAACTCCAAGTGGGCTGTCATGTGCCTTTTACTGAGGAGTGGCTTCCGCCTGGCCACTCTACAATAAAGACCTGATTGGTGGAGGGCTGCAGAGATGGTTGTCCTTCTGGACGGTTCTCCCATCTCCACAGAGGAACTCTGAAGCACTGTCAGATTGAGCATCGGGTTCTTGGTCACCTCCCTGACCAAGGCCCTTCTTCCCCGATTGCTCAGTTTGGCCAGGCGGCCAGCTCTAGGAAGAGGCTTGGTGGTTCCAAACTGATGGAGGCCACTGTGTTCTTGGGGACCTTCAATGCTGCAGAATCTATTTTAATACCCTTCCCCAGACACTATCCTGTCTCGAAGCACTACGGTTAAATTATTTTGACCTCATGGCTTGGTTTTTGCTCTGACATGCACTATCAACTGTGGGACCTTATATAGACAGGTGTGTGCCTTTCCAAATCATGTCCAATCATTTGAATCTACCACAGGTGGACTCCAATCAAGTTGTAAAAACATCTCAAAGGTGATCAGTGGAAACAAGATACATCTGAGCTCAATTTTGAGTGTCATAGCAAAGGGTCTGAATACTTATGTAAATGTCATATTACATTTTTTTAAATTAATACATTTGCAAACATTTATTAAAACCTGTTTTCACTATGGAGTATTGTGGACAGATTGCTGAGGATTTATTTGTATTTAATCCATTTTAGAATTCGGCTGTAACGTAACAAAATGTGGAAAAAGTTAAGGGGCCTGAATACTTCCCGAAGGCGCTGTATATGCAGTTAYCTTAGCCGGCAAGCCAGCCAGATAAAGTTAGTTATTTTCGTATGCACTAGGTAATAAGCCAGAAATCAACTAAGTAATAACTAAGTAATAAGCCAGAAATCAACACCAATTAATCTAGTCCAAGCAGGAACCCAGAGACCACAACAACAAAAATCCATGTGGAAAATGTGTGGAATGTGGAAAAAGTCAAGGGGTCTGAATACTTTCCGAAGGCGCTGTATATGCAGTTATCTTAGCCGGCAAGCCAGCCAGATAAAGTTANTGTGTGGAATGTGGAAAAAGTCAAGGGGTCTGAATACTTTCCGAAGGCGCTGTATATGCAGTTATCTTAGCCGGCAAGCCAGCCAGATAAAGTTAATTATTTTAGTATGCACTAAGTAATAAGCCAGAAATCAACACCAATTAATCTAGCCCAAGCAGGAACCCAGAGACCACAACAACAAAAATCCAGTAGATATACAGTAGAGAGCGGAGACTTACCGATTGACGGCTGAGTTGGCAACCAAATAAGAGCCAAGGAGCGAGGTGCTTCAGAGCGAGAGGCCGGTTTACCGGCCGAGGAGGAGAGCTAATAGAATAGCAATAGTGCTAAAACCCGGAAATTAGTCTGGGTCGTTCAGCCATTCCTTTGGGGAAAATGTATGGAGAAAGAATGGAGAAAAACACAGAAAATAAGGTCTGAGGTTAATACAGGCTTTGGAGATCTTATACGTTTTGTTCTATGAGAAAATCAAGATCCCTGCTGTTCACAGCGTGGTTACCAGGGGACTAAAACAGCTGAGGAGATGAGCCTCACCCTTCAAATCTCTTAGTGGTTGCGGAAATTAACCCACTATGCTGTTTACTTTCTGCATCTACATCATATCGCTGAGTCTACCTTTAATAACATGTATATAGATAATGTTACTGTTACATTTGCTGTGCTATTTTAGCCAGTAATATTACTGTTTAGTGTTATACTGCTTATTTCAGGGGAAATGTGCAGTATCTATTAGTATTCTAAAGTACACTGAACCAAAAATAAACGCAACATGCAACAATTTCAAAGATTTTACTGAGTTACAGTTCATAAAAAGAAACCAGTCAATTTAAATAAAATCATTAGGCCCTAATCTATGGATTTCACATGACTAGGAATATAGATATGCTAGTCACAGAACTTTAAAAAAAAGGTAGGGGCGTGGATCAGAAAACCAGTCAGTATCTAGTGTGACCACCATTTGCCACATGCAGAGCAACACATCTCCTTCACATAGAGTTGATCAGGCTGTTGATTATGGCCTGTGGAATGTTTTTCCACTCCTCTTCAATGGCTGTGCGAAGTTGCTGGATATTGACGGGAACTGGAACACACTGTTGTACACATGACTAGAACACGCTATTGTACACATAACATGTCTGGTGAGTATGCAGGCCATGGAACTGGGACATTTTCAGCTTCCAGGAATTATGTACAGATCCTTGCAACATGAGGCTGTGCGTTATCATGCTGAAACATGAGGCGATGGCGGTGAATGAAAGGCACGACAATGGGCCTCAGGATCTCGTCACGGTATCCCTTGACTAGAAGAATAAATATAAAGGATTTTTGTTTGGGAATAACTGGGCCAGTACATTGTGGAACATTCAGAGAGAAATGTATTATGTAGAATGCACATGCCTCTCTGACACGTGGAATAAGGAATCGTGTCAGCTCTAWTCATTACATTTCTATCTGAAACTTAACATATTGTTATGCCACTTGTTATGCCGGGTCTTGGCCTTTAGGAGAACCCGTGAACAGGAAGGGGTTAACGGCCAATGTGATTATCCGGATCTTGTGATCCAGAGCTGAGCCATGAATGAGTGCCTTTTATGTGCAGTGAGCAGACTGCATCTCAGCCGGTAGAGCTGCCTGAAAACCACACATCGTGGTGAGTTGGATCAAATGGAATGATTACCTGTATATAGATCTGTTCATGTGCTGTATGTATTGTTTGTGAAATCATGTTTGCCTATTTGAACTGACCTGCTTCTATGAATGTTCCTATGCATCTCTGACAAGTTTGAGAGACAGCTTTGCTGCACCCGTGGTGTCATTCGTGAGCGATCCAGATTGTTTAAAAGTGTTGCTGACCATACAACCTTACCTTTTTCATATAATTTTTTCAAATAGCAAGATTTAAAGATGTTTGTAGAACTATGAGAGGGCTAATCTGCTTGGAGAAAAACATTTACATTACATTTCATCTGGTTTTCTAAMAGAGTGGGTCATTCATTCATAGCCTCCTGGACTCCAATACCCTCAACCCCGATCTAATGGTGAATTGACTTTATAGTAGCACATGACAACAGGCACTGCTGTTGATCTACTGTATTCTACAAATAAAGAAGGCTGAACTGAATGATAACCGAACCACCTTGCTGACGGTAAACTACTGTATTATGTTCCTCTAGCCAGAAAATGCTTGTTAGTGTATTCTTTCTACCAGTGTAACAGTGCTGTAATGAACTCATGTCAACATTCCAAAATTCAAGATAGACCAACACATCTCAAAGGTGAAAAATGGTTATACATATTCAATGTTGGTCCTGAAGGTCTACTGCAGCTGCTGGTTTCCATGCAATCCCTCCGATCAGTGACTGATTCAGATCTGGGACCAAATACTATTTGAAATAATTTCAAATACTTTAGCTGTGCTTCATTGAGCTTCCCTGTTGCAAACTCCACCCACATAGCAACCCAGGCAGGCTGAAGCAAACGCTTAAAGAACGGAAAAGATTTCAAATAGTATYTGAACCCAGGTTTCCATGGTACATCAGCTGATTTAACTATCTTGTCAGTCAATTATATGTACAATTCAGCAGATGTTTGGGTGAGCGATTAGCATTTTGGCTGCTTGTTTATGTTTAACTCCTGGAGAAGAGGTTTTGGTAATTAGTACTCTCAATAATTAAATCATGATGCCTTTGTCGTTTTAATTTGAGGGTGGATATTGGGAGTTATGGCGCCATGTATCTGAATCCCCTGGTAATCTGGCTAGTTGGCACCGAGAAGTGAGGTGTTGGAGGCTGTAGCTCAGCCTCTTGGCCATGGAGACAGGTGGGCCTCCTGTTGCACCAGGCCAGCCTGGCCAACCCGGTCAGCCAGGCCCGGTGCTGGGGCTTCGGAGTCTCTCCTTTGCCTACCAGGGATTGCTAGAGATCCCCTACGAAGTCATACTAGCCCAGCGAGACACCCTGGAAGTGTTGGACCTCAGCTACAACCTGCTGGAGGAGTATCCTTCTGCTCTGAGCCCTGTAGAGACAGAGGCAAATACACACATATTACATACACACGTGCTACACACACACATCTGAATTCCATCTCTCTTTCACACACCATTCAGAGACATGCTATGCATGTGTACTATACTATTAACACACAGTCTACCTGGCAATGTTTCTCCTTCATTCAGCTGCCAACGGAGCCCAGCTCTCCTGGGTGAACTGGAGAAGCTCAGCACTCTGATCCTGGACTGCAACAGCTACTCGTCCCACGTCAAGTTCCCCTACATGCCTAGTGTCACCACCGTGTGGATCAACAAGAACAAGATCGGCAACCTGCCCATCTTCGTTGAGGAAATCCGAAGCAAGTTCCCCAACATCAAGTAAGACTGGCTTTTACTGAAGCCATTGGGGCAGTGTGTGTGTGTGTGTTTTTGCCTGGGTGACAGATGTTGGCTTCAACAGAAACTTTGTTGTTTTCATTCCAAACTGCGTTCAGTAGGGTGCAACATTGTGGAGCATTGAACAGACATGTTAATACAACATAAAAAACATGAGACCATAACACAAACACCATTTTCAAGTTGTAATGTCACATGCACAAGTACAAATCAAATCAATTTATACAGCCCTTCTTACATCAGCTGATATCTCAAAGTGCTGTACAGAAACCCAGCCTAAAACBCCAAACAGCAAGCAATGCAGGTGTAGAAAGCAACGGTGGCTAGAAAAACTCCCTAGAAAAGGCCAAACCTAGGAAGAAACCTAGAGAGGAACCAGGCTATGAGGGGTGGCCAGTCCTCTTCTGGCTGTGCCGGGTGGAGATTATAACAGAACATGGCCAAGATGTTCAAATGTTCATAAATTACCAGCATGGTCAAATAATAATAATCACAGTAGTTGTCGAGGTGCAGCAAGTCAGCACCTCAGGATTAAATGTCAGTTGGCTTTTCATAGCCGATCATTAAGAGTATCTCTACCGCTTCTGCAGTCTCTAGAGAGTTGAAAACAGCAGGTCTGGGACAGGTAGCACGTCCGGTGAACAGGTCAGGGTTCCATAGCAGCAGGCAGAACAGTTGAAACTGGAGCAGCAGCACGGCCAGGTGGACTGGGGGACAGCAAGGAGTCATCATGCAGGTAGTCCTGAGGCATGGTCCTAGGGCTCAGGTCCTCAGAGAGAGAAAGAAAGAGAAAATTAGAGAGAGCATACTTAAATTAACACAGGACACCGGATAAGACAGGAGAAGTACTCCAGATTAGAGGTCGACCGATTATGATTTCAACGCCGATACCGATTATTGGAGGACAAAAAAAGCCGATACTGATTAATCGGCCGATTTATTTAAAAAAATAATTTTTAAATATACACTGCTCAAAAAAAATAAGGGAACACTAAAATAACACATCCTAGATCTGAATGAATGAACTATTCTTATTAAATACTTTTTCTTTTACATAGTTGAATTGCTGACAACAAAATCACACAAAAATTATCAATGGAAATCAAATTTATCAACCCATGGAGGTCTTGATTTGAGTCACACTCAAAATTTAAGTGGAAAACCACACTACAGGCTGATCCAACTTTGATGTAATGTCCTTAAAACAAGTCAAAATGAGGCTCAGTAGTGTGTGTGGCCTCCACGTGCCTGTATGACCTCCCTACAACGCCTGGGCATGCTCCTGATGAGGTGGCGGATGGTCTCCTGAGGATCTCCTCCCAGACCTGGACTAAAGCATCCGCCAACTCCTGGACAGTCTTTGGTGCAACATGGAGTTGGGGATGGAGCGAGACATGATGTGCCAGATGGCTCAATTGGATTCAGGTCTGGGGAACGGGCGGGCCAGTCCATAGCATCAGTGCCTTCCTCTTGCAGGAACTGCTGACACACTCCAGCCACATGAGGTCTAGCATTGTCTTGCATTAGAGGAACCCAGGGCCAACCGCACAAGCATATGTCTCACAAGGGGTCTGAGGATCTCATCTCGGTACCTAATGGCAGTCAGGCTACCTCTGGCGAGCACATGGAGGGGTGCAGCCCCCAAAGAAATGCCCACCCCACACCTATGACACCACCGCCAAACCGTCATGCTGGAGGATGTTGCAGGCAGCAGAACGTTCTCCACGGCGTCTCCAGACTCTGTCACATGTGCTCAGTGTGAACCTGCTTTCACCTTGAAGACACAGGGCGCCAGTGGCGAATTTGCCAATCTTGGTGTTCTCTGGCAAATGCCAAACGTCCTGCACGGATGTTGGGCTGTAAGCACAACCCCACCTGTGGACGTCGGCCCTCATACCACCCTCATGGAGTCTGTTTCTGACCGTTTTGAGCAGACACATGCACATTTGTGGCCTGCTGGAGTCATTTTGCAGGGCTCTGGCAGTGCTCCTCCTGCTCCTCCTTGCACAAAGGCGGAGGTAGCGGTCCTGCTGCTGGGTTGTTGCCCTCCTACGGCCTCCTCCACGTCTCCTGAATGTACTGGCCTGTCTCCTGGTAGCACCTCCATGCTCTGGACACTACGCTGACAGACACAGCAAACCTCTTGCCACAGCTCGCATTGATGTGCCATCCTGGATGAGCTGCACTACCTGAGCCACTTGTGTGGGTTGTAGACTCCGTCTCATGCTACCACTAGAGTGAAAGCACCGCCAGCATTCAAAAGTGACCAAAACATCAGCCAGGAAGCATAGGAACTGAGAAGTGGTCTGTGGTCACCACCTGCAGAACCACTCCTTTATTGGGGTGTCTTGCTAATTGCCTATATTTCCACCTGTTGTCTATTCCATTTGCACAACAGCATGTGAAATGTATGTTCCAATCAGTGTTGCTTCCTAAGTGGACAGTTTGATTTCACAGAAGTGTGATTGACTTGGAGTTACATTGTGTTGTTTAAGTGTTCCCTTTATATTTTTGAGCAGTATATATATATATATATATATATTATATCTCTCATACACACACACACATTTTTGTAATAATGACAATTGCAACAATACTGAATGAACAATGAACACTTATTTTAACTTAATATAATACATAAATAACACACACACACACAGCTCTGAAGTGACAATGATACTGAAGAGTCTGCTTAGGAGACAAATACTCTCAACTGTTTGAATAAAAATATAGTTTAAGTTACCTGTGATGAATGTTGAAAACAAAAACTGTCATTTCTATATGCAGAAATCCTATTTTAATGACACCTTCTAGCAAATCTGAAAAGCGGTCCCTTCATTTATTCCATAGGATATTTTTAGATTCACTTAAAATAAGGTCTGTGTTTCGTGTAGGCTTACACCACTTGCCAATTTTATAACTGTGTAGATATCCATAGGACAAGGTAACTCTTGATCAATATTGGCTAAATATAAGCGAAGATAAAAAAAATTGTAGAGTGGATTTATGAAAATATGTTGACAAACGTTACCTTATCCTAGTGAGATTTACACGGGTATCAAAACGTCGAGGCGGTTTAAGCCTGCACGAAACACAGACCTTATTTGAAGTAGACCAAGACATTCTCTATGGAAGACATGAACGGTAAAATAACGAAGGAACCCCTTTCAAGTTCAGCCGCAAGTTATTACAGGAATTATAACGCGTCGACTATCTCTCTCTAAACCATATACCTTTGAATAATCCGGAAACTATCACCTCAAAACAAAAAGTTTATTCCGTTCCGATTTTTATCTAACGGGTGGCATCCATGAGTCTAAATATTCTTGTTACATTGCACAACCTTCAATGTTATGTCATAGTTACGTAAAATTCTGGCAAATTAGTTCGCAAAGAGCCAGGCGGCCCAAACTGTTGCATATACCCTGACTCTGCGTGCAATGAACGCAAGAGAAATGACACAATTTCACCTGGTTAATATTGCCTGCTAACCTGGATATCTTTTAGCTAAATATGCAGGTTTAAAAATATATACTTGTGTATTGATTTTAAGAAGGCATTGATGTTTATGGTTAAGTACACATTGGAGCAATGACAGTCATTGATTGATTGTTTTTTATAAGATAAGTTTAATGCTAGCTAGCATTTACCTTAGCTTACTGCATTCGCTTAACAGGCAGGCTCCTCGTGGAGTGCAATGTAACAGGTGTTAGAGCATTGGACTAGTTAACTGTAAGGTTGCAAGATTGGATCCCCCGAGTGACATGGTTAAAAATCTGTCGTTCCTAGGCCGTCATTGAAAATAAGAATATGTTCTTAACTGACTTGCCTAGTTAAATAAAGATGAAATAAAGATTTAAAAATAAATAAAAATAATAATAATAAAAAATAAATATAAATATATATATATATATATATATTTATTTTTTATTATTATTATTTTTATTTTATTTTAAATATTTATTATACAGTGGGGAGAACAAGTATTTGATACACTGCCGATTTTGCAGGTTTTCCTACTTACAAAGCATGTAGAGGTCTGTAATTTTTATCATAGGTACACTTCAACTGGTGAGAGACGGAATCTAAAACAAAAATCCAAAATCACATTGTATGATTTTTAAGTAATTAATTTGCATTTTATTGCATGACATAAGTATTTGATCACCTACCAACCAGTAAGAATTCCGGCTCTCACAGACCTTTAGTTTTTCTTTAAAGAAGCCCTCCTGTTCTCCACTCATTACCTGTATTAACTGCACCTGTTTGAACTCGTTACTGTTATAAAAAACACCTGTCCACACACTCAATCAAACAGACTCCAACCTCTCCACAATGGCCAAGACCAGAGAGCTGTATAAGGACATCAGGGATAAAATTGTAGACATGCAACAGGCTGGGATGGGCTACAGACAATAGGCAAGCAGCTTGGTGAGAAGGCAACAACTGTTGGCGCAATTATTAGAAAATGGAAGAAGTTCAAGATGACGGTCAATCACCCTCGGTCTGGGGCCATGCAAGATCTCACCTCGTGGGGCATCAATGATCATGAGGAAGGTGAGTTATCAGCCAGAACTACACGGCAGGACCTGGTCAATGACCTGAAGAGAGCTGGGACCACAGTCTCAAGAAACCATTAGTAACACACTACCACCGTCATGGATTAAAATCCTGCAGCGCACGCAAGGTCCACCTGCTCAAGCCAGCGCATGTCCAGGCCCGTCTGAAGTTTGCCAATGACCATCTGGATGATCCAGAGGAGGAATGGGAGCAGGTCATGTGGTCTGATGAGACAAAAATAGAGCTTTTGGTCTAAACTCCACTCGCCGTGTTTGAGAGGAGAAGAAGGATGAGTACAACCCCAAGAACACCATCCCAACCGTGAAGCATGGAGGTGGAAACATCATTCTTTGGGGATGCTTTTCTGCAAAGGGTACAGGATGACTGCACCGTATTGAGGGGAGGATGGATGGGGCCATGTATCGCGAGATCTTGGCCAACAACCTCCTTCCCTCAGTAAGAGCATTGAAGATGGGTCGTGGCTGGGTCTTCCAGCATGACAACGACCCGAAACACACAGCAGGGAACTAAGGAGTGGCGCCGTAAGAAGCATCTCAAGTCCTGGAGTGGCCTAGCCAGTCTCCAGGACCGGAACCGCAATAGGAAAATCTTTGGACGGAGCTGAAAGTCCCTATAAGCCCCGTGAATCAGCCCCGGAAACCTGAAGGATCTGAGAAAGATCTGTATGAAGGAGTGCCAAAATCCCCTGCTGCAGTGTGTGCAAAACCTGGTCAAACTACAGGAAACGTATGATCTCTGTAATTGCAACACCAAAGTTTCCTGTTACCAAATATTAGATCTGCTTTTCTGATGTATCAAATACTATGTCATGCAATAAAATGCCAAATTAATTACTTAAAACATACAAATGTGATTTCTGGATTTTTGTTTTAATTCCGTCTCTCATAGTTGAAGTGTACCGATGATAGAAATTACGACTCTACATGCTTGTAAGTAGGGAAAACCTGCAAAATCGCAGTGTATCAAATATTTTCTCCCCACTGGTTTATATATAATAGGCAAATCGTGCCCAAAAATACCTTTCCGATTGTTATGAAAACTTGAAATCGGCCCTGATTAATCGGTCGACCTCTACTCCAGATATAACAAACTGACCCTAGCCCCCCGACACAAACTACTGCAGATAAATACTGGAGGCTGAGACAGGAGGGGTCAGGAGACACTGTGGCCCCATCCGATGATACCCCCGGACAGGGCCAAACAGGAAGAATATAACCCCACCCCACTTTGCAAAGCACAGCCCCCACACCACTAGAGGGATATCTTCAACCCACCAACTTACCATCCTGAGACAAGGCCGTGTATAGCCCACAAAGATCTCCGCCACGGCACAACCCAAGGGGGGCGCCAACCCAGACAGGAAGATCACGTCAGTGACTCAACCCACTCAAGTGACGCACCCCCTCCTAGGGACGGCATGAAAGAGCACCAGTAAGCCAGTGACTCAGCCCCTGTAATAGGGTTTAGAGACAGAGAATCCCAGTGGAGAAGAGGGGACCGGCCAGCAGAGACAGCAAGGCGGTTCGTTGCTCCAGAGCCTTTCGTTCACCTTCACACTCCTGGGCCAGACTACACTCAATCATATGACCCACTGAAGAGATGAGTCTTCAGTAAAGACTTAAAAGTTGGAGACCGAGTCTGCGTCTCTCACATGGGTAGGCAGACCATTCCATAAAATGGAGCTCTATAGAGGGAAAGCCCTGCCTCCAGTGTTTGCTTAGAAATTCTAGGGACAATTAGGAGGCCTGCGTCTTGGTGACCGTAGCGTACGTGTAGGTATGTACGGCAGGACCAAATCGGAAAGATAGGTAGGAGCAAGCTCATGTAATGCTTTGTAGGTTAGCAGTAAAACCTTGAAATCAGCCCTTGCCTTAACAGGAAGCCAGTGTAGGGAGGCTAGCACTGGAGTAATATGATCAAATTGTTTGGTTCTAGTCAGGATTCTAGCAGCCGTAATTTAGCACTAACTGAAGTTTATTTAGTGCTTTATCCGGGTAGCTGGAAAGTAGAGCATTGCAGTAGTAACAAAAGCATGGATACATTTTTCAAGCATCATTTTTGGACAGAAAGTTCTTGATTTTTGCAATGTTACGTAGATGGAAAAAAGCTGTCCTTGAAACAGTCTTGATATGTTCGTCAAAAGAGAATCAGGGTCCAGAGTAACGCCGAGGTCCTTCAGTTTTATTTGAGACGACTGTACAACCATCAAGTTAATTGTCAGATTCAACAGAAGATCTCTTTGTTTCTGGGAACTAGAACAAGCATCTCTGTTTTGTCCGAGTTTAAAAGTAGAAGGTTTGCAGCCATTCACTTCCTTATGTCTGAAACACAGCTTTTAGCGAGAGCAATTTGGGCTTCACCATGTTTCATTGAAATGTACAGCTGTGTGTCATCCGCATAGCAGTGAAAGTTAACATTATGTTTTCGAATGACATCCCCAAGAGGTAAAATATATAGTGAAAACAATAGTGGTCCCAAAACAGAACCTTGAGGAACACCGAAATGTACAGTTGATTTGTCAGAGGACAAACCATTCACAGAGAYAAACTGATATCTTTCCGACAGATAAGATCTAAACCAGGCCAGAACKTGTCCGKGTARACCAATTTGGGTTTCCAATCTCTCCAAAAGAATGTGGTGATCGATGGTATCAAAGGCAGCACTAAGGTCTAGKAGCACGAGGACAGATGCAGAGCCTCGGTCTGAYGCCATTAAAAGGTCATTTACCACCTTCACAAGTGCAGTCTCAGTGCTATGATGGGGTCTAAAACCAGACTGAAGCATTTCGTATACATTGTTTGTCTTCAGGAAGGCAGTGAGTTTCTGCGCAACAGCTTTTTCTAAATGTTTTGAGAGGAATGGAAGATTCGATATAGGCCGATAGTTTTTTATATTACAATGCAGTAATACATATCAATGTAATCCTAAAAACAACATCAGGTAGAACAAACAAGAAATACAAATAAGATAAGAACAACACAAGAAAGTAAGTAAGCTATATACAGGGTCAGTTCCAATACCATATTTAAAATGTGCAGGGGTACTGCAGTGATAGAGGTAGATATGTAAAGGAGTAAGGTGACTAGGCATTTAAATGTTGTTGTCTGACCTCTGGATGTTTTTACTTCCTTTAGGATTCTCAGCATGATGAACAATGAATCAGCACCCAGCTACTTCAATGGAGGGAGTCTAGACCAGTACATAGACTACAGGTGAGCTTGAGTGAACACAGCTGATACACTAAAGCTGCACCTTTTTGATCAGGTGTCTTTTTAGATTCAGATGAGAAGGATGTGTTGTGTAACCTTACAGGTCATAGGAATATGACATGATTCTATAACTCAAAATAAGTTAGAGTTAAAATTGTGTGATATGCATTGCATTCGGAAAGTATTCAGACCCATTGACTTTTCCATTTTGTTACGTTACAGCCTTGTTCGAAAATTGATTAAATTGTTGTTGTTTTTTCGCATCAATCTACACACAAAAAACACTTGCGGGTCAGTTTTGGAACGCGGGCCGCCTGTTACCGACCCCTGCTATATACCAGACTTACTGTTCCTCATCAATATGTTCTGTCATTACTACAGTATGAAATTATGTGCTTTATGCTTTTGTGTCTCGCCCACCAACATGTTCCTCCTCTGGCCACACAGGCAGTATGTGATCAGTCAGATCCCAAGCCTGAAGATCCTGGATGACACTGAGGTTTTGGAGAAAGAGAGAGCGCAGGCTAAGAAGACCTATAGGATGCAGAGGACCAGGGAAGGCAGCAAAAAGAGGAAGGAACTTCAAAATTAAACCCTCCATAACACTGCTCCCTATCGAACTGAACTTTATCAAGATGAGAAAAATAATCATTGTATAGATAGATGACTAGTTCAAGGCAAGTTAGCACAATTTCAAATATATTTTCAACATGTTTATCTATCAAAATTAAAATGGGATAATTTCTCTTATGACTTTATAGTGTGTTCTAAGCTGACATATGGAATTGTTTTAAGATGGTCATACTATGGAGCATTTAGCTATTTGATTTGGAATTTTAGGACCCCTTCAGGAATAACACATATTTGATCAAATATTGAATTTGGCCTTTACTACTATAGCACATAGAAACACATTGAATAACACATTCATAAATGGCTAAAAAGACCGTCAGAAAATAAATCATAAAGGAACAAGGTTTTGAAGTGTCTGTCCTATATCTAGAAGATATAGGAATGCTCAGGAAATATACATTATCAGTCTAAAGTTTGGACACACCTACTCATTCAAGGGTTTTTCTTATTTTTTAAACTATTTTCTACATTGTAGAATAATTGTGAAGACATTAAAACTATGAAATAACACATATGGAATCATGTAGTTACCAAAGAAAGTGTTAAACAATTCTGAACATATTTTATATTCTTCAAAGTAGCCACCCTTTGCCATGATGACAGCTTTGCACAATCTTGGCATTCTCTCAACCAGCTCTACTTGGAATGATTTTCCAACAGTCTTGAAGGAGTTCCAACATATGCTGAGCACTTGTTTGCTGCTTTTCCTTCACTCTGCGGTCCAATTCATCCCAAACCCTCTCAATTGGGTTGAGGTCGGGGGATTGTGGAGGCCAGGTCATCTGATACAGCACTCCATCACTCACCTCCTTGGTCAAATAGCCCTTACACATCCTGGAGGTGTGTTGGGTCATTGTCCTGTTGAAAATCAAATTATAGTCCCACTAAGCGTAAACCAGATGGTTTGGTGTATCGCTGCAGAATGCTGTGGTAGCCATGCTGGTTAAGTGTGCCTTGAATTCTAAATGAATCACAGAGTGTCACCAGCTAAGCACCCCCACACCATCACACCTTCTCCTCCATGCTTCACGTTTGGAACCACACTGGCAGAGATCATCCGTTCACTYACTCTGTATCTCACAAAGACATGGCGGTTGGAACCAACAATCTCCAATTTGGACTCCAGACCAAAAAGGACAAATTTCCACCGGTCTAATGTCCATTGCTCGTGTTTCTTGGCCCAATCAATTCTCTTCTTCTTATTAGTGTCCTTTAGTGGTTTCTTTGCAGCAATTTGACCATGAAGGCCTGATTCACGCAGTCTCCTCTGAACAGTTGATGTTGAGATGTGTCTGTTACTTGAACTCTATGAAGCATTTATATGGGCTGCAAGTTGAGGCTGGTAACTATAATGAACTTATCCTCTGCAGCAAAGGTAAATCTTCCTTTCCTGTGGCGGTCCTCATGAGAGCCAGTTTCATCATAGCGCTTGATGGATTACAGTACCGAAGCCAATCCTGCGTTGTCTTGGCTGAGGAGTCGTAGTCCTGTTGGAAGGTGAATCTTCGCCCCAGTCTGAAGACCGGAGCGATCTGGAAACATTTTCAGCAAGGATCTCTCTGTACTTTGCTCTGTTCATCTTTGCCCTCGATCCTGACTAGTCTCCCAGTCCCTGCCTCATGAAAAACATCCCCTCAGCATGATGCTGCGACCACCATGCTTCACCGTAGGGATGGTGCCAGGTTTCTTCCAGATGTGATGCTTGGCATTCAGGCCAAAGAGTTCAATCTTGGTTTCATCAGTCTAGGGAATCTTGTTTCTCATGGTCAGAGTCCTTTAGGTGCCTTTTGACAAACTCCAAGCAGGCTGTCATGTGCCTTTTACTGAGGAGTGGCTTCCGCCTGGCCACTCTACCATAAAGAACTGTTTGGCGGAGTGCTGCAGAAATGGTTGTCCTTCTGGAAGGTTCTCCCATCTCCACAGAGGAATTCTGGAGCTCTGTCAGAGTGAGCATCGGGTTCTTGGTCACCTCCCTGACCAAGGCCCTTCTTCCCCCGATTGCGCAGTTGGACTCCAATCAAGTTGTAGCAACATCTCAAGGATGATCAATGGAAACAAGATGCACCGGAGCTCAATTTGAGTCTTCTTCTGTAAATAAGTTTTGATGTTTTTTTAAAATTATTCTTTACATTTGTAAAAATGTCAAAAAGCGTGTTTTCGCTTTGTCATTATGGGGAGAAAAATAATTAATTTAATCAATTTTAGAATAAGGCTGTAACGTAACAAAATGTGGAAAAAGGGAAGGGGTTCTGAATACTTTCTGAATGCACTGCATACCCCTTCACCCCTTCAAATTAGTGGATTTGGCTATTTCAGCCACACCCGTTGCTGACAGGTGTATAAAATTTAGCACACAGCCATGCAATTTCCATAGACAAACATTGGTAGTAGAATGGCCTTACTGAAGAGCTCAGCCACCTTTCCAACAAGTCAGTTCGTCAAATATCTGCTCTGCTATGAATCACGCTTCACCATCTGGCAGTCCAATGATCGAATCTGGGTTTGGCAGATGCCAGGAGAATGCTACCTGCCCGAATGCATAGTGCCAAATGTAATGTTTGGTGGAGGATGAAGGATCTGGGCTGTTTTTCATGGTTTGGGCTAGGCCCCTTAGTTTCAGTGAAGGGAAATCTTAATGCTACAGCATACAACAACATTTTAGATGATTCTGTGCTTCCAACTTTGTGGCAACAGTTTGGGGAAGGACCTTTCCTGTTTCCGTATGCCCCCGTGCACAAAGCGAGGTATATGTAGAAATGGTTTGTCGAGAACAGTGTGGAAGAACTTGACTGGCCTGCACAGAGCCCTGACCTCAACCCCATCGTACACCTTTGGGATGAATTGGAATGTCGACTTTGAGCCAGGCCTAATCGCTCAACATCAGTGCCCGACCTCACTAATGCTCTTGTGGCTGAATGGAAGAAAGTCCCCGCATCAATGTTCCAACATCTAGTGAAAAGCCTTCTCAGAAGAGTGAAGGCTGTTATAGCAGCAAAGGAGGGACAAACTCCATATTAATGCCCATGATTTTGGAATGAGAGGTTCGACAAGCAGGTGTCCACATACTATTGGTCTTGTAGCGTACCTGCCCTATCCAGAGTAGCCTACTTTCCCTTCTCTCACAGCTGGAAGTGCTAGCTAATCCTTTACCCTCTTCCATGGCTGTTAGCTAGCTAGCTACCTACCTACCTTGCTACAAATGCATTTGGAGTTACAATGATAACTACATCAACATAGCTATCTAGCTAATATGAAGTTAGCAAGATGTTGATATTTAATTCACATAGCTAGCTATACAGTATGTAAAGTTAGCTAACTAGCAAACATTACGTTAGCAGCTCATTTGATTTAGCATGCACATTACGCTTCTGTAGCAAGCTAGCTAGCTATCGTTTTTGATCATTTTCAAAATAGATTTACTTACAGTACTTGAATAGGTTCTCCCATTGACTCCATTTTCTGGGTCCTTAKAAAAAGTAAATAATGGGAAATCTTCAAAGTTTCCGGCAGCAGCTAAACACAGCCAGCCATGTGGACGATTGGAGGACTAACAGACTAGCTGTGTTCGAATACTCATACTAACCGTACCATTTGTGATGTGAATTGAGTATATAGCATTGTAATGACCTGGCAAGATCATAATTGTCCAGACAGAGAATTGAGTTTACGATTCATGGTTTATTCCCAACTCTCCCCCTGGGAGAAAGCTGCACCCGGTAAACAACCTCCCCTACCCTCTCCAGGACACTGCAGGGCCCCACCCAGTGGCTGTCCAACTTGGGGCATCTGCCTTTCTTTATCAGGAGGCTGTAGACCCAGACCAGCTTCCTAACCACATAGTGCCTTCCCCAGGTGTGCACGTCATAGTTCCTCTTCTGCCTCCCATCTGCATTCACCAGCTGCTCTCTGGCGAAGGTGTGGGCTGTCTCCAGGCGGTCCTGGAGTCTCCGGGCATACTCCGGCCCCGGGGGAACAGGAAGGCTATCCAGGGGCCGACCATACACCATCTCCGCAGGGGTGCAGATCTCTTTCCCCAGCATGAGGAGGGCAGGCGTGCAGGAGGTGGAGTCTTGGACAGTGGAGCGGCATGCCATGAGGACCATAGGCATGTGCTTGTCCCAGTCATGCTGGTGTTTGACAGAGACGATGGCCAGCTGCTGTCCAAGCATTTTGTTGAAGCGCTCCACCAGGCCATCACTTTGAGGATGGAGAGGAGTAGTGCAGGTCTTGTGCATACCCAGCCTCTCACACATGGTGGCGAACACACGGAACTCAAAGTTTCTGCCTTGGTCGCTGTGGATGGACTCCGCAGCTCCAAACCTGCTGAACATCCCCGCTGTCAGGGCGTCGACGATGGTCTCTGACTCCTGGTCAGGCAGAGCATAGGCCTCGGGCCATTTTGTGAAATAGTCCATGGACGTGAGTGCCCAGCGGTTTCCACTGTCTGTGGTGGGGAACGGCCCAACTACATCCACTCCCACCCTCTCCATGGGAGCCCCCACTGGGAACTGTTGGGGCTCAGCATGAGAGCGGCCTGGAGGGCCCTTTCTCGCTGTGCAGTTATCAGAGCTATGGCAAAAGTCCTTCAAATCTCTCGTGCTGCCCCCAGTAAAAGCCCCGATGGAGGTGGCGGAGTGTTTTTGTGACCCCAAAGTGTCCAGTCCCCACCCCCCCAAGAGTGCTCTGGAGCACAGCCTCCCGCAGTGCTTTTGGGACCACCACCTGCCACCTCTCCTCTCCCGTAGCTGACTCCTTCCATGCACGCTGTRGCACGCCATCAGCCAGCCACAGTCTCTCAAACTTTGACCACAACCCTTTGGTCGCGAGTGAGAGCGCTGTCACCTCTTCCCACGATGGCCTCAGCTGCGCCTCTACCCACTGTAGGTCTGTGTCCCGTCCCTGCTACTGCCCCCATTCAGCCACGTCGACAGTCTGCAGCTCACAGCAGACAGGCCCGATCGCCCMACAMMCTGTGGCACAGACCCCCTCCTCTGCACACAGCTCTCTCTCACAGCCCTCTCTCCGCTCAGGGTGGGCAAGCACAGGGGCCTTGATCAGTGCACGTTTGAGGGTGTTGAAGGCCTCCTCGCACTCCACTGTCCAAGTGAAAGCCTTGTCCTTCGGCAGCAGGCGGTTCAGGGGAGCAGCGACGCTTGAGAAGCCCCGTACAAACCTCCTGTAGTACGAGGCCAGGCCCAGGAAGCTCTTCAGCTGACGCTGGTCGGTGGGGATAGGCCAGTCTTGGACAGCCCCCACCTTGTCCTCCATGGTGCTGATCCCCTCCTTCCCCACTCGGTGGCCCAAGAAGGACCTCTCTCCTCATGAAGTGGCACTTCTCGGGGTGTAGCTTCAGGCCTGTGGCAGCAACCCTCTCCAGCACACGCTGTAGCGCCCCCAGGGCTGACTGGAAGGAGCTGCAATGGGCCAGGATGACGTCGAGGTATACCAGACACTCCTGTCAGGGATGCCATCCAGCACCTGTCCATCAAACGCTCAAAAGTAGCTGGAGCGTTGCACAGGCCGAAGCACAGGACCTTGAACTGCCAGTGTCCTCTGTTAGTGGAGAATGCAGTTTTGGCTCTGGCCTCTGGGGAGAGGGGCACCTGCCAGTAGCCACTGAGGAGTTCAAGTGAGGAGAACCAGGAGGACCCCTAACCAGGTCCAGCGACTCATTGATACACGGTATGGGGTATGATTCCTTCCTGGTTACCTCATTCAGCCGCCTGTAGTCCGCACAGAACCTCAGCTTGCCCCCCTTCTTAGGGACCATGACGACTGGCACTGCCCAGGGGCTGTCTGAGGGCTCGATGAAGTCTGCCCACTGCATCTCCAACAGAGCCTTGTCTGCCGCCTCCTGGYGTGCCAGCGGGATACGGCGGGGACGCGGGTTGCTCTGTGCAACACAACCAACTAACAGCWWAACACATAAAACACAGCTGTCTGTGCGGGTCACTACAGTATGCTTATTGGTCATAGTATGGATATAGTTAGTATGCCAAAAGTTTTCGGATGTCGTACTTAATTTGCCAAAATATGAAGTATACACACAGAAGACACTATTTCCTTACTTTAGGGCACATAATGCAATTCTTCAGCAAATGGGCGTGGCTTCACATCGTTTTCAGATTGGAAGAGAATGGCGGAAAATATGCAGCCGAAGTACGAGAGCGAATACAAAATCATTGCTTTAACTAATTAGGACAAATGTTAAGAAAATGTTGAGCAATGTAATAAAGTAATGACTTTTCAAATAAGTTACCTTACACGTGATGTTGGCTGACAATTTGTTAGTTATGCTGTCTTTACGAACCACATAGCATATCATTACAGCAGTATGTACTGGTATGTTAGCTAGCTACCTAACGTTAGTTGACTACTTAGCCTATAGTTAAAACTGGCAAGTTTGATGTATATCTAAATACGCAACGTTTATTGACTTAATTATTCCCWTCATTCTTAGCTTAGCTAAATGGTATAGTCATTGTGCGTTCTCAATGGACATTCGCGTGCTTTCGTKAATTCACTCTGGCTATCTTCTCCGATTTCAGAGCACTCGTCTGGGTGTACCAGAGCCAGAATAATGAATTTACGAGCGCTCAACACCTGTTGAATATGGCCGGTGTCAGTAAACGGCGGCAAAAAAAGCGTAATTAAATTGTTGCCAGCAGCACAATTACAGTCACCAACGCTCTGGATAACATGTAAACAGCCTAACCAGCTCTGCTAGGGCAAGTAAAATGGTCAGAGTGGTCTGATTTGTGTCTGGAAGTAGCTAGCAAGCTAGCCAACGTTAGCTTGGGTGCTTGAATTTACGAGCACTCCACATTGAATTTAAGAACACACCCGAAGTCGTAAGATGTCTAACTAGTAATTTGTTATGCTAAGTAGCTACAGTAGCAAGCATCAACTTCCAGTAGACAGGCGAAGAGCTAGTACGCTCAACTGAAAGCATACTGTTTGTTTACAGTACAGTATACTAAAATGAACTAATAGTATATAGTATGTAGTACATACTCATTAGGTATGTAGTATACAGTATGTTAGTATGGGTCTTCGAACACAGCTACTGAGTTTGGTCTTCCAATATGGCGCTTGGTGCGGTTGCTAGATGCTTGCAGTTGTCAGAAATCCCTCCATACATCTATTTAAAACAAGTAATGATACATCTTTATCTTGTGGCATAAACGTTAAGACATTAACTGTAATAAAAAGTAATACACAGCACATGACCTTGAGTTCTGATGCAGTTTTAAATGGATGGTAGACAATGACATACCTTGTCTAAATGGATATTCATGTGATAAGATTWATCTATTGAGTAAGGTAAAAAATGATGTCATACATTAGCAATCGAGCTATACAGGTGACTGGCCTATAGTCTTTCAATGCAAAAATATACTAGCTTGTTTGCACTTTCACACTTTTCTGAGATTCTGAGCAGTGGTTGGTCAGATCAGAAAAACACCTGCCCAACACTRTTTGAATAAGATGTTATCATCCATATTATGAGTTAACCATTCAGAAAGAAAACAAAAACAAACGTTAACTTGTCTCACTCACTACCTCACTACTTAGGTTTATCGAAGTGGATTTATGGCATGGACACCATCATCTTTGGTGCTCTGCATTTACGTGCACGTGGAAATTATAGTMAAAATTCATGACATTTTTGGCATGAGGTTAGCAGTGTGTTAGCAGTTCAAAATCACATTTTAATAAGATAAATTGTAGAAATGGGCGGGGTTTATGACTTTGTGGCTRTGCTAACTAGTGACGATCCAACGTCATTAGCTACCCTTACGTCCACTTCAGCTGTACAGAGAAGAAAATTGGTATGTGTGACTATTGTTTTTTTTGTTGCAATTATTTGTTATCTTGACCATATGCTTTTAAAGTAAAATTACTGCTTTTGAGGTCGAGGGCTGTGACAGCATAACTAGCTAGCCAGTAACGTTGATTGCTCTTCAAAACTTGCGAGATCGCCAGGCTATAGTTACAATATAACGTTAGTTGCTAGGGAGCTAGCTAGAAAGCCCTAAATATCTYGACTCTATTCTCATGTTTTAATGACACAAAGAAAGCCTGATGTTAGCTGTGTCTGGTGTGGGAGACTCAGTTCCAGCCAGGGCCTAACATTAATTGGCTAGGTTAGTATWATATWGCCTCAAAGCTAGCTTTATCAACTTGTTAGATACCTTGCAACAAGTAACAGGCCAAACATCCCCCCTGTAAGGTGGAATCACATCATTACATTCTCCMATTCTAATAGAATCTCATTCTATTTGTATGGGCTAACCACTGTATAATTATTGGGATAACATTTAGCTAACGTTAGATAACAACATTGACCATTTAGATAACATACACAGTGACTAGAGAAAATATCAAATATCAGTAGAAAATGCAGAATGGTATAGTTGTTGGATAACTATGTAGGCTGTACTTGGAAAGCTTCGAGAGTACATTGGGGGACAGGGCTTTCCTCATCATAAGGTGACTGTCATCCCACCTCTTTATGCACTTGTTATTCAATTCCATTTTCTCTGAAAGGCCCTATGTGGTACGAAGATGCACTTTCTTATCAGAGTTCCCCTTTGACACAGAGAAAGATGGGACACATAACCTTGGCTTCCCATGCCAGCGGTGCAGTGGCTATTAAATCACAAACACTGACTTCTGATTACACATTTATAGAGGCTGATGTTGCTCGGTGGATTTAATTGACTGTTTAATCTTGGCAGAGGGTCTTCATTTCTAGGTAATAGGCTAATAAGCAAYTTTTAGGGCTACTGCAATGGAGTTGTAACCTATTCCCTATCAGGCCTGTTTCTAGGCCTATTTGGTTGCATTTTCCTGAGTATAAAAAGGACCTTAGGTAGGGATTGGTGGGGCATTAATTCATCCCTCAGTTTTAACAACACTAAGGTATTTTCACTTGAGTGATTAGGGTAATTTTTTATATGCAGCAGAGTACAGGCCTAATATCCCATATTGTAATTTGTAACACCATCTGTATGTACATCTGAGACACTCCATTTAGTATGGTATTGTTGTGAATACAGATATACCCCTTTTATGTCCCGCATACTACAGTGTATTCAGAAAGTATTCAGACCTCTTGACTTTTTCCACATTTTGTTACATTACAGCCTTATTCTAAAATGGTTGAAATACTTTTTTTTACACATCAATCTGCACACAATACCCCATAATGACAAAGCGAAAACAGGTTAAAAAAAAATGAAAAGGCACCTAGTGGAGTCTAAGACCATGACAGACAATATTCTGTGGACTGATGAAACCTAGKTTGAACTCTTTAGCCTGAATGCTAAGTGTCACGTCTAGGAAACCTTGCTCCATCCCTACCGTGAAGCATGGTGGTGGTAGTATTATGCTGTGGGGATGTTTTTCAGCAGTAGGGACTTGGTTACTAGTCAGGATTGAGGGGAAAGATGAATGGTGCAAAGTACAGAGAGCTCCTTGATGAAAACCTGCTCCAGAGGGCTCAGGACCTCAGACTGGAGCGAAGGTTCAACTTCCAACAGGACAACGACCCTAAGCACACAGACAAGACAATGCAGGAGTGGCTTCGGGACAAATCTCTGAATGTCCTTGAGTGACCCAGCCAGAGCCCGGACTTGAACCCAAGCGAGCATCTCTTGAAAGACCTGAAAATAGCTGTGCAGCGACGCTCCGCATCCAATCTGACAGAGCTTGAGAGGATCCGCAGAGAAGAATGGGAGAAACTCCCCAAATGCAGGTGTGCCAAGCTTGTAGCGTCATACCCAAGAAGCTGTAAACGCTGCCAAAGGTGTTTCATCAAAGTACTGAGTAAAGGTTCTCAATACTTATTTAAGTGACATTTCAGTGTATTATTATTATTTATTTATTTTTATTTAAAAAAAATGTTTTTGCTTTGTCATTATGGGGTTTTGTGTGTAGATTGGTGAGGRAAAAAAATATTGAATCCATTTTAGAATAAGGCTGTAACGTAACAAAATGTGGGAAAAGTCAAGGGGTCTGAATACTTTCCAAATGCACTGTATCTGGGGTGATTGGCTATAGTGTTGACCAATCACCACTTGGCACCACATTCATGCTCTTTGTAAGTGTCATTTTGGGGCAGTTGACTTGACATATGGCCCGGCATAGAACACAGATTGTTCTGTGCTGGAGCTAGTCAGTCTTTTAAAGTATTAGTTGTTTGTGTACAATAAACATCACAGAAAGGTTTGTTGTGGTGCTTCCACCCATGTTCTCCACATCAGCAGTGCAGTGAGTTATTAGTAAGCTAGATTCATAGTACTAGTCAGGTTAAAGTTAGCTGCTTAGGTGATTGAGCATTAGCCAACATTAGCTCACACTCAGTGAAGATCTCAAGCCACAACAATATGTTACGTTTCGTAGGTATGTATTAATTTGTAGATGTCCATCATCCGTTTCGTATGATGTGTTAAAAATGTAATTTCGTATGATATGTTACAAATTTCAATTTGTACAGTACGTTATGAATTGCAATTCATACAATATCATACTTTTTGCGAATTCCTAACATATTGTACTGTCAGCAAATTTGTAACATGTTATTAATTACAATTTGTTGATGCTAACGTTGGCTAGGTGGCTAACGCTAGCTAGGCTAGGGGTTAAAGTTAGGAGTTAGGTTAGGGCAGTGGTCACCAACCTTTTCTGAGTCAAGATCACTTTCGCAGTTAAAAAGCAAACTGAGATCTACTGCTCAGATATATATATATATATATTTATTTTTTTACATTAACCTCACACAAACAGTTTTGTAGGAATGAGGTTTGTGCAGTAGGCCTAATACATTATCACAACATATTGGCTATATGATTGGCATGCCAATATTGTTAATCAGACCATATTATATTTCAAAACTCGAGCTTTGATAACAAAATAGATAAGTTGTTTTAGCATTTAGCACTTGTGAGGCACTGTGGAGCATGAATTGAAATAATTTGCTTTTTTATTTTACTGGACTTGATGGTACCTGCATCTGATGGTCAAATCACGACGTCAGTGATCTTCAGTTCGAAAATTCGGAGCTCTAGAAAGATGCCCGAGTTTCGGACTTGSAATTCCGAGTTGGATGACCATTCAAAAGATTTTTCCCAACCGCCTTCCATGGTCCCTGCTCTCTCCTTCCTTTCCTCCGGTGAGACTGACCAGAGAGAGGGGACACCGTCWTCCACCTGATGGCGAAACTCGAGTCGCAAAGCATCTGTCTCCTGCACAAATTCATGTTGTTCCTATGACCAGAGAAAGTTAAATATTCCTTAATATTAAAATCGACACGACGAGCTGCTGCTAATAATAAAACGCAGGGCTATCGATACTTGGCTACTCATTCATTGCATCTGCAGCCCAAGCGGAAGTACGGAGAAGCGCGTTTTGTAATATTGTTGAATAAAAACAGTGACAGCGCTGAATATAAACTTAAACATGAACTCACTCATAAAAACAACAGCTCTTTACTGTATTCGTTGACAGTCTTTCTGTGGTCATGGTTTTAAAAGTTATTACATCTTACGTAGGCTAGTAGCCTATTAAACTTGGCTGTGGCCAGGGTCATGGAAGCTTGGTGGCCACGGTGATTTGAGCTATCCGATTGGGCAGCGCAGTAGGTGCACTCGATTTAGTCACAGATTTGCCAGTCCGCCGGGTAGGCGGAGTTTGTCTCATGGGAACACTGCCTACCGGGTGCGCAAGACTTTTGAATCATGTGCACCTACCGGTAACAGCTCAACACGATTTTGAAAAGGAGCGCAAGCCTTTATCGTTCGTTGGCTTTTCTACAGAAATATTTGGYGATCGACTAGGAATGCCTTGAAGGTCGGTCGATCGACCGGTTGGCGACCACTGGGTCCTGGTAAGGGTTAGCTAACATGCTAAGTAAACTCAGCAAAAAAATGTACATCC
Source organism: Salvelinus sp. IW2-2015 (assembly GCF_002910315.2). NCBI lineage: Eukaryota > Metazoa > Chordata > Actinopteri > Salmoniformes > Salmonidae > Salvelinus > Salvelinus sp. IW2-2015. Next base: position 9,851,607 of record NC_036876.1, read on the forward strand.
TCTCACTGTCAACTGTGTTTATTTTCAGCAAAYTTAACATGTGTAAATATGTGTATGAACATAACAAGATTCAACAACTGAGACATAAACTGAACAAGTTCCACAGACATGTGACTAACACAAATGGAATAATGTGTCCCTGAACAAAGGGGGGTCAAAATCAAAAGTAACAGTCAGTATCTGGTGTGGCCACCAGCTGCATTAAGTACTGCAGTGCATCTCCTCCTCATGGACTGCACCAGATTTGCCAGTTCTTGCTATGAGATGTTACCCCACTCTTCCACCAAGGCACCTGCAAGTTCCTGGACATTTCTGGGGGGAATGGCCCTAGCCCTCACCCTCCGATCCAACAGGTCCCAGACGTTCTCAATGGGATTGAGATTCGGGCTCTTCGCTGGCCATGGCAGAACACTGACATTCCTGTCTTGCAGGAAAGAACACACAGAACAAGCAATATGGCTGGTGGCATTGTTATGCTGGAGGGTCATGTCAGGATGAGCCTGCAGGAGGGGTACCACATGAGGGAGCACGATGTCTTCCCTGTAACCCACAGCGTTGAGATTGCCTGCAATGACAACAAGCTCAGTCCGATGATGCTGTGACACACCGCCYCAGACCATGACGGACCCTTCATCTCAAAATTGATCCCACTCCAGAGTACAGGCCTCGGTGTAACGCTCATTCCTTCGRCGATAAACGCGAATCAGACCATCATCCCTGGTGAGACAAAACCGCGACTCGTCAGTAAAGAGCACTTTTTGCCAGTCCTGTCTGGTCCAGCGACGGTGGGTTTGTGCCCATAGGCGACGTTGTTGCCRGTGATGTCTGGTGAGGACCTGCCATACAACAGGCCTACAAGCCCTCAGTCCAACCTCTCCGCCTATTGCGGACAGTCTGAGCACTGATGGAGGGATTGTGCGTTCCTGGTGTAACTCAGGCAGTTGTTGTTTCTATCCTGTACCTGTCCCGTAGGTGTAATGTTCGGATGTACCGATCCTGTGCAGGTGTTGTTACACGTGGTCTGCCACTGCGAGGACGATCTGCTGTCCGTCCTGTCTCCCTGTAGCGCTGTCTTGGGCGTCTCACAGTACAGACATTGCAATTTATTGCCCTGGCCACATCTGCAGTTCTCATGCCTCCTTGCAGCATGCCTAAGGCACGTTCACGCAGATGAGCAGGGACCCTGGGCATCTTTCTTTTGGTGTTTTTCAGAGTCAGTAGAAAGGCCTGGGAAACAGTGTTTAAACCCTTTACAATGAAGATCTGTGAAGTTAGTTTGATTTTTACGAATTATCGTTGAAAGACAGGGTCCTGAAAAAGGGAGAAAAAGGGAAAAAGGGAGTTTAGTTGCAAAGTTGCTAAAGTTGTCAGTTTATTAGATTTTAACACGCAACCATTTGCGTTATACGCCTACCAATCTACTCTAACCAACCACCACCTCTTTCCCTTTTGCCTTAAGTAACCTTCTGTCTTRTGTAACCAATACTAATTTGTGTGTCTGTCGGATTTACTTTACTATGTTACATCTAGTCTATGAGAACAAGCTGGAATTCCATGTCATACAATGCAAAGTAGCAATGTTGTTGTTTACACTGAACCTTGTGTTGTTTCCTCCAGGTAACCCCAGGTATATGTGAGAGAGAGGGAGGAAGACTACAGCCATGAGTAACCCTTTTGCACACATAGTTGAGGCTTTGGACCCAAACAACCCTGACCACAAGTTCTACAACCTCTCAAAGCTTGGAGACCCCAGATATGGTAGGATCTCAAAATACCACCACACCTTTGGCAATTGTTTGTGTGCATGGTTGGTGTACTATGCAACATTTGGGAAATTCAATGAAGATCTCATCAGATTTATGAATTGAATTTCACATCATTTTTTGAACTGTCACGATTTCAAATGAACTAGACTCCCGCCTTAATAAATTGTTATTAAATGCCTCCATCCTCCTGCAGACCGCCTGCCTTTCTCCATCCGCGTGCTGCTGGAGTCGGCTGTGAGGAACTGTGATGAGTTCCTGGTGAAGCAGTCGGACGTGGAAAGCATCCTGAACTGGAAGCAGTCTCAGACTCAGAGCGTGGAGGTGCTATTCAGACCTGCCCGGGTCATCCTACAGGACTTCACGTAAGTCTGACCACATGGTGTATCTAGTCTACAGGTGTGCTCGAGAAATCTTTCGTGGTAAAGTATGCAGTGGTAGTAGCTGTATTGTAAACTAGGAGAAGCTGATGGGTAGGCAAATTGAGGTTGTAATCAGGCTGTGGCTTTTCTATCCCTCTGAATTGCAAAGAGATGTCTGTTCTATTCTAACTTGTCCCCCTTGTCTCTCTCCCCTTGCAGTGGCGTGCCTGCAGTAGTGGACGTTGCTGTGATGCGCGACGCAGTGAAGAAGCTGGGGGGAGATCCAGAGAAGATCAACCCAGTCTGTCCAGCGGACCTCGTCATCGATCATTCCATCCAGGTGGACTTCAACAGGATGTAAGTCTGGGGGGGTCAGATTTATCATAGGCTTGTGTGGGGGGAGGTCAATGGAAGTAGGGCTGAATGTCAATTCTGTGAATTTCCATTTGAGAGGAACTTTTGTGGATTAGATGTTTATGAATACTGGTAATGGCAGTGAATTACTGCTACACACATTGAACAAAAATATGCATGCAACAATTTCAAAGATTTTACTGAGTTACAGTTCATATAAAGAAATCAGTCAATTGAAATAAATGCATTAAGCCCTAATCTATGGATTTCACATGACTAGGAATATAGATATGCATCTGTTGGTCACCGATACCTTTATAAAAAGGTAGGGGCATGGATTAGAAAACTAATCAGTATCTGGTGTGACCACCATTTGCCTCATGCAGCACAACACTTCTCCTTCGCATAGAGTTGATCAGGCTGTTGATTGTGGCCTGTGGAATGTTTCTTCTCTGGTCTGATGAAACCAAGATTGAACTCTTTGGCCTGAATGCCAAGCATCACGTCTGGAGGAAACCTGGCACCATCCCTACAGTGAAGCATGGTAGTGGCAGCATCATGCTGTGTGGATGTTTTTCAGCTGCAGGAACAGGGAGACTAGTCAGGATCGAGGGAAAGATGGAGCAAAGAACAGAGAGATCCTTGATGAAATCCTGCTCCAGAGCGCTCAGGACCTCAGACTGGGGCGAAGGTTCACCTTCCAACAGGACAACGACCCAAAGCACACAGCCAAAACAATGCAGGAATGGAACAGGTGTGCCAAGCTTATAGCGTGATTCCCAAGAAGCATCGAGGCTGTAATCGCTGCCAAAGGTGCTTCAACAACATTTTTTTATTTTTACTTTCAGGGGTATTTTGTATAGATAGTTTTTTCCCCCTAATCAATGTAATCCATTTTAGAATAAGGCTGTAATGTAACAAAATGTGAAAAAAGTCAAGGGGTCTGAATACTTTACGAATGCACTGTTTGCCCCCTGTTCCACAGTGGGGCTCCAAAGCGTTCCGGAACATGCRCATCATTCCCCCCGGCTCGGGGATTGTGCACCAGCTCAACCTGGAGTACCTGGCCAGGGTGGTGTTTGACCAGGACGGCTACTACTACCCTGACAGCCTGGTGGGCACCGACTCCCACACCACCATGATTGACGGCCTGGGTGTGCTGGGCTGGGGTAAGACCTGGCTTGGATTGTGTACACTGTTCTTGGAACCAACTCAAATAATTGCTAATAGTGTTAAAGGGATAGTTCAACCAAATTACAAAATGACTGCACAGTTTTTAAACTTCCAAGTGGGGCACTTAAGGCTATCCCCTTTAACCTACAAATAACCCATAAGCATCAAACMCAAAAATGTACTTTAGCCAAATATGAGCTATCTAGCCTTGCTACTGGAACGTGCCTAGACCTGGACTTAATCTTGCCTGACATGTTTGTTGTAGGTGTGGGCGGGATCGAGGCGGAGGCTGTCATGCTGGGTCAGCCAATCAGCATGGTGCTCCCTGAGGTCATCGGCTACAGGCTTGAGGGCACCCCAGACAAGTTCATCACCTCCACCGACATCGTCCTCACCGTCACCAAGGTAATCGGTTAGTCAGTTGCATGACAGTGGGGCCAYTGTTTATCTATCCTTTTAGACATCTCTTTTGAACAAATCTGTCTATTCAGTATAGTTCAAGGCATGAAATTATTAAACAAAGTAGTACTATCAATGCGATCCATTTGGAGGCTGTTGATTTGTTACTTGAAAAACTGACTTGCCCTAAGGGGATCAATAAACTTGTATTAAATAGTTTAGTTGTAGATAAACAATGGTGAGTGTTTCATTCCACAAGTGTATGTCACATAGAAACACCACTTGTCTGAGTGCTCTCCCTCTGTGCCCACAGCACCTGCGCCAGGTCGGCATCGCGGGGAAGTTTGTGGAGTTCTTCGGCCCAGGTGTGGCACAGCTGTTCATCACCGACCGAGCCACCATTGCCAACATGTGCCCAGAGTATGGAGCCACTGCAGCCTTCTTCCCCGTGGACCACATCAGTGTTCAGTACCTGGAGCAGACAGGTGGGATCTTTTAAATGTTGCATATTAGAGAAAAAGCAGGACAGATGCTACTTTTAAACTGTAGCCTTTGAGGTTTTAGCACCTACTGTCAACAATGTCTAAGAACCTCAGAGTTATTTGAATTGTAAAACGTGGCTGGCAACAGTATATCACCTTCTCATGGCAGTCAAAACTTTGTCCTGTCTCTTTTTTCCCTTCATTTCTTTTTTCATCATTGCTCTTTTTGCTGCTCCCTCTACTCAGGGAGAGATGCTGAGAAGCTGGACTACGTCACTAGGTATCTGAAAGCAGTCGCCTTGTTCAGAGACTACAGCAACTCCTCCCAGGATCCCGACTTCACCCAGGTACTGGATCATTTTAAAATGCATTTATCTATTAGAAATGTACATTTCTAGACTTATGACAAAAGATTGTCAGGCATGAGTTATGGCAACTTTGGCAAGTTATTCTGTTTTGAAAATGATTGGACACGGTCTATGTCTGGGATCTACAGTATGTGTCAAGTGATCACTAATAAGTTTCACACAAAAAATCCWAATTCTTGTTCTACTTTCCCTCTACTCCCCCCTGCCCCCTCTCCATCCTATGCAGGTGCACGAGCTGGACCTGAGCCCCGTGGTCCCGTGCTGCAGTGGTCCCAAGAGACCCCACGACAGGGTGGCCGTGACGGACATGAAGACAGAATTTGAGGCCTGCCTAACAGCTAAGGTAACGACAACACCTGCCTTTCACTCACTTGTTGATATCKACATGCTGATAGGATATCCTGTTATCACAAGTCCTTCCCTTAACATTTGTGTGTGTATGAGGTGTGAACAGATTTAGAAAACCTAGAGGGGGCATTTGGGACAACAGACTGTGATTGCATGCACCATTTTAAAGTAGTCAACCGGATTGGACTTACTATGGGTTAAGGAGGCATCACAGATTTCCATCCAGGTCAGTAGGAGGGGTCATGCTAGAGGTGTGCCCACTAGCTTTTCTAACTCAGTGGACATGTCTTTGCAGCAAGGCTTCAAGGGTTTCCAGGTGGCCCGGGAGCATCACCACGCAGAGGTTCCCTTCCAGTTCAATGACAAGGAGTACAGCCTCTCCCATGGCTCAGTGGTCATCGGTGCCATCACCAGCTGCACCAACACCAGCTGCACCAACACCAGCAACCCTTCTGTTATGCTGGGGGCTGGTACGTACTAGCCCTTGTCTCATGCCCTATGTGGGTTGTGTTCATTAGACACCAAACAGAATACATTTTTCTGAAATGGGGAGGGACTACCTGCAGTTTTTCATTACATGCCCGAATGAACACGACCCAGCTGATTTGACTTCTATCTGGGAAGTTGTTTAGTCATTGAGGTTGAATTGGTTCTGTGTTGCTTTTCAGGTCTCCTGGCAAAGAAGGCCATCAAGGCTGGACTGAGTATGAAGCCCTACATCAACATCCATCAACATCTGTCTCTTCAACAAGTTCCTGAACAAACAGGCACCGCGTACCCTGCACCTACCCTCTGATGAAACGGTATAATGTCCTGGAACAACGGATAACGTAATAACTTTCAGTAATGTAATATTCTTTCCTGTTATAATGTAATAAAACCGGGTAAAGTTATACAACTCCAGATAATTGTAAAACTTATTACATTATCTGGTGGCTATTACTTTATCAAATGAGTAACACAATTTTTATGACTATTGTATTAACTTACAATAAAAGTATGTTTAGCGTTTCTTCTTGTATTTTGACTGCATATTACAGTGTATTTTGTTATATGGCTGTTATATGGCTGTTATATGTACTATGGTTGTCCCTATGTATCAATGTATGTATTCAGTGTGCTCTAGCCATGGTCTGCTTCCCTGTACAGCTGGATGTGTTTGATGCTGCAGAGCGTTACCAGCAGGCTGACTTCCTGCTCATGATCCTAGCTGGGAAGGAGTACGGCTCTGGCAGCTCCAGAGACTGGGCCGCTAAAGGCCCTTTCCTCCTGGTCAGTCTCTCGACTTCGATCACAACAGCGTTCTCATCACACCAACTAATTTAATCATGTATGATGTAGTAGCTGAATGTAAATTAGGGGCTAGCCTGTATGATACTTTTCGGTATCAATATAAGATTCTGGTGGGCTATATGGATGTTTTTTTTATTGATCAAAGATCATAAAATACAAAGTAGGTACACATAGCCCACCGTTTGTTATGTGGATACCCACTGTTACCTGCCTGTCACCCTTCCTCTGTTCCCCTCTCCCAGGGCATCAAGGCTGTGCTGGCAGAGAGCTATGAGAGGATCCACCGCAGTAACCTGGTGGGCATGGGGGTCATCTGTCTGGAGTACCTGGCCGGGGACACGGCAGTCACCCTGGGCCTGACGGGCCGAGAGCGTTACACCGTGGTCATCCCAGAGACACTCACACCCAGGGTGATTGTTGACATTAAAGGTACGACCGGTGATTACATAGGGTGGGAATTGGGAAATTCTCAGTGGAAAGGGAAAATTGGACACCTAGTCAGTTGTACAACTGAATGCCTTCAACTGAAATGTGTCTTCCGCATTTAACCCAACCCCTCTGAGTTAATGAGTTATGCGAAAGTCTGAGTTGCTAGTAGATGTCTAGTCCAAAAAAAGAACACTTTGTGATTTCTATGAACTCTCTAATACATTATGATTCTGTAATACACTTGAAAAGAGCAACTTTTTTTTACTATGAGCAACCTACAACTGTCTGTTTCCCTTCCCTTACAGCTCGACACGGGCAAAACATCCCAGGCGAGGATGAGGTTCGACACAGACGTGGAGCTGACGTACTTCCACAACGGAGGCATCCTCAACTACATGATCCGCAAAAATGTCTGAAGACTAGAAGGAGCGCACCATCGGGATCAAGCCGCGCTGAACACACACATCCTCCATGTAGACGGAGAGACAGAAAGCCCTGACTCGCCCTCTGTTGGTTTGAGTTTACCATTTGGTTTTCATCATGTTGTCTCCATTGGTTTTAGTGCATTAATCAACCGCAGTACTGGTTCCATTCTTGATCGATTGCAGGTAGGGATGATGAAATGAAAGTCAGAACCCCCCCACATTTAACACTGGTATGATAGACACCTGGGTTCAAATAGTAATAAAGCCCAGCCAAAGTATTTGGAAGAAAACAAATGTTTTTTAAACCCTGGTCTCATATAAAGTGACAATAGTACAGTAGCCAAGGACTCTCACCCTACCGCTGTGTTGCCAAACCAAGTGCTAACATTAGCTAGCCATGCACATAAGSCTAGTCTGCCCTGGTTGTTGGTTCAAAGCTGCCATTCATTATCTGTCCCGACCAGGATTGTATTTGTTGATTTTAAATTCATGTCAATTTAAAATAATTGCTGCTGTCGTGGAGTAGACATGGGCTCCTTCTGAAATTGCACCCTATTCACTATCTAGTGCACTACTTTTGACCAAAAGTAATGCACTACATAGGGAATAGGATGCCATTTCAGACGCACCCATGGTGGAGTTCCATTCTGTGTGTTCTGTTTGAACAAGAGATTGCCATGGCTATTCTAATTATTGCCCTTAAAATGTTTAAGTTGACATTATTAGCCCTCCCCTTTTGGAGAGGTATAGTATATTGTGTGCGCTTCTCCGTCTGAGAATTTGAGGCAGCGTAATTCCAGTCTTGTTCTCTGTCGTGTAAAATGTACTTTTCTCTCTTAACCAATTGGTGTTTAGCTGTAGGACTTCTATGATTATGTAGTGCTAAGTGCTTATTACTGTTGGTGAGTAGGGTGCAAACGTCCAGATCCAGTTCATTCCCGGTTGTTCCAGGTCTTCCTGGTTAGTAGATTCAGGAGGGAATGAGCAGAAAATGCAGGAATTCTCCAACCGGGATTTTTTGGGAAAGTTGATGAAATGAGTGAGCGAATGTTGCACCTTTTTTCTTTCCTGTTTTGGGAAAGTTACCAGAATTGTTCAACCCGAACGGTGAGTTTGGCTGGAGTTTGGCTACCCTAGTACTAGTACTAGAGTTAATCAAGTCAATCTATCAAATGAATATATGTAAACCTCATTAGGTTTCTGACCTGAAGCCACATTTAATATTTTCTTGAAGCACTAATGGTTTTACGGACCAAATTGTTTCTGTCTATCAAATTGGAATGAAGGCCTACTTTGAGATTCGTACTTGTTTGTGACCTCGTCGCTCTGATATGGATAAAAATGTGTATTTTGTCTGCTACAAGGTCATATCAGGGCTAGTGGTTGCCTCCTAATAGTCTTAGTGCTGGCCCCTTCCCGTTCTCCTTTCCATAACTGGAGAGGCCAGGGGAAATTCCTGGTACATATCCACMATATTGCTTTCGCCTATTATGTATTCTTAGTGATTGCATAATGATTTATATCAACTGTTATGTTATGGGCAGGTCGGCGTTTATTGGGATGAGTCTTGTCTTTGAGGCAGAACTGAGCGATTTCCGCTAGATGGGCCAGCTGCAAAGTCAAAATTGCCTATATTGTAACATTTATGGAAGACAAACATTATTCTTTTTGGTCTTAATTTAAGATTAGGGTTAGCAGTGTGGTTAGGCTTAAAATAAAATGTTATGACTTGTGGCTGTGCCAGCTAGTGCAGTGCAGAGTTACCTCCAGATCAAGATTCATGATGAAAAATGCTAACCTGCATGATATGGCTCAGGGGCAGAGTAGACTACGTTTGTCAAATTGTTGAACTTCTACTTTACTCAAATGCAGGATTGTTGTGTCAAAATAATTTTGCATTATTAGCCTATTCTTGAAAAAAKAACTAATAAAGCAGTAAAATAAAAATTTACCTGATAGATTTCTGGAATAATATACGTTTATAAAATAATTGCATACAAATCATTACATTTGAAATGGAATGTGAAATTAAAATAAATTCTGTACAGTAACTGGCTAAAATGTTGCAAATGTCACAATGTAATTTGAGAAAGCAACTSAGTGATCCCACAACTGCATACGAAGCTGTCTCGAAGGCAGCTGATGCCTTTCTGTATTTGTGGAGYTTCTGTGGCATAATGTGAACTGTAGAGTTGGCAYCATATACACTCAGTGGCCAGTTWATTAAGTGCRCCCATCTAGTACTGGGTCGGACGTCCCTTTGCATCCAGAACAGCCCAAATTCTTTGGGGGCTGGAAATGTTGCTCAATWTTTGTCAAGGGATGTAACGTGTGCCAGGAAAACATTCCCGACACCATTACACCACCACCACCAGCCTTTACCGTTGACACCAGGATGGGGTCATGGACGCCAAAATCCTGACTATGCCATCAGCATGACACAGGCAATGTTTTTCCACTCCTCAATGTTTTTCCGTTATCTGCCAGTTTGTGGCCCGCCTGTTAGCTTGCACAATTCTTGCCATTCTCCTTCGACCTCTCTTCAACGAGCTGTTTTCTGAGACACTGGAACTGACGATCATACCACKCTTAAAGTTGCTTAGGTCACTAGTTTTCCCCCACTCGAACGTTCAATCTAACTATGACTGACTGCCTCRATGCCTGTCTGCCTGCTTTATATAGCAAGCCACGGCCACGTGACTCACTGTCTGTARGCGCAAAGCATTTTAGTGAACAGGATGGCATACCTAATAAACTGTCCATTGAGTGTAGTTTCAGTGATGAGAGTAACCTGAATCTTAAGTTGTTATTCATAAAATATAACATTTTGTTAATACAGAAATACTATAGTCCACAAACCCAGTTATGACTGATTTCAGACAAGACAGTGTTACTACCATCAAGGACCGTACATTTGAATACAACCTTGAGACGGTGAAATCAAATAATACTTGAAATGTACACGTTGAGAGGTATGCGCTACTCACAATACAATTTGTTATACACAGATATTAAATATTACACAGATGACCAGTGCAGCAGTTACAGCACTCAACCAAAATAATAGTAATAAGTATAGCTGTTACACATGTGAACAGTACTGTACATGTTAAAGCTACTCAACATTAAGAATGGTAAGGAAACCAATGTCATTGGAGTGAGCGATCCATTTAAACTACAGTAGCTGGGAAAAGCGTGAACTTCAGCGGTGCACGTGTGACATGTTTGCAACTGATGTGTTTGATGCAGTACTTCCGTTTAATTAAAGCTGACCTCTTCATCTATCTGTTGTACCGTAGTAAATCTCCTTTGGGTGATTGGTTGATGTTACCTGTATGAATACAACTTGTCTTGAGAGTCAGCTCCATTCCTGTTGGAACAGCAGTGAAAAGAAAATAGTTCTGATTCATAGCATCAATCCAACGTAGGGATCCCCCTCGGCTCACGTCTTGATGTAACACATGTAGAGATGTCCCCTGCCCGTCTTACAGTCTCTGATCTGCCATTTGGCCCTCCTCCACACCAGAACACACCTCCTGGTCCCCTTCCTCTTGCCYCTGGCCGGGCTCTTCCTCCAGTTGGTGTAGGTGATTGGTTCTCCACCCACCCATTCCCAGCGTCCTCGGCTCTCCCTGTCGTTTAGACCTGAGAAATGGAGAGGACAGTGAGCGAGGTAGACGCACGCACACACGTTGAGCCACTTTTCAGCCAATGGAAATAGGACAGGATACTTTTTACCTATCCAGAATGGCTTCCTTCCACTGAAGTCCCACAGCCAGTCCATGTCAGCCTTGGAAGAAACGCTCACCAGATTGGCTTGGTGACTGGAACCACAGGAAAAATAAGAAATTATAGTTTACTACAACACAAAGGCACATTCTCGCAAAATAAGTCACGTGTTTCTTGTTCCCCTCCTCACCTCTCCCTGCATGCCCTGATGGCGGTGCTCCACGACGACTTGTGCTCGGTGCTCAGGAAGTAGCAGTAGCCGCTGTGATAGGTCCAGCCCTTACGACAATTCTGAGCACTGACCATCTGTGTCGGGGAGGAGGAAAATGGCTGGCCAGTGAGGTGAGAGTTCATTACTGAAATATGAAATGGCTAACATTAAGGGCTGGTTTCCCGGACACATCAAGCTCAGTCCAAGACAGTGGCCCAGAATGTTTAGCGTTGACTTGGTTAGCCCATACTCTATGACCCTGAAATAGTCTAAGTATGATATTCATAATACAATTGGCCAATTGACGAGGGTGCATTATTATTCTGTTTCAGGCACCATCCGTCCCAGATTGATTACCTCATCAGTGGGAGCCCAGGGCTTCCAGGAGACCCCGTTGCAGTGGAGGAGCCCGCCTGAGCTCTGGTTAAAGTGTAGGAGCCCCATCAGCTCTGGGACACAGGGTTTAGGGCCAGAGCTAGGTGAAGCCTCCTGAGGGCCAATATTATTAGAGTAAGTAACACATTTAGTTAATTTGTTCATCATATTGGAAGTAGTTTATAGGCCAAGAGAGAGAGACTGTAATCTATGCTTTGGGTTTGTTTATATAGCCACTGCCACCAATGTCTGAATAACCCTCAGTGTCTGTTTATATTGAGGCGATTTCAGTCCTACCTTAGCTGTTCCACCATGAGATCCAAACCTCTTGATGTGATTGCCGGTGTTGTACTAAAGTCGCCACGATATAGAAACTGTTATGAATCAATGTAACGATGACTCACCTTATTGGGCTGCTCAGACATTGTATGTGGGAGCAAGCTGTCACTCTTCGTCTTAGGGACAGGTTTAGGGTTGTTGGGAGCCACTGGTGGTGCTGTTGCTGCATGTTGCTGCCGCTCTCTGCTGGTCACCTGAATATTAGCCTTCCTTCCCTTCCTAGACGGAGACTTGTCATCCTCCAGGCGCACGGACATGATCCCGTGGTACTGCAACCGCAGAGAGGCAGTGAGAGAAAGACCGTGATGGCTGTCCCTAGGTTGGATTCGCTGTGTTTAGATTAGTGCAAAAGGTCGTAGCCTTACCGTGAACACAGTGTCTGTTCCATTACGATGGACTGACGATGGTGGAATCTGTGAGAAGATAATACACGATCAAGTTGTACTACATAACTCTTAGGTTTAGCATAGTTTAGAGTGAAGGCTTGGAACAAAGACTTGGGACAAACCTCAACAGAATAACAGTCACACCGGTGATTACAGAGTAAAAACTCACTGTCTTTCTATTGGCCATGGCTCTAAGTTTCATATTGGGCGTGGCGGGCACAGCAGCGGGCACAGACTGGGGCACACCATCGCCTCGGGTCCAGGTCATCTGCTGGTCTCCCTTGGCAAGGGGTAGTGTCTCCAAATGAATGGAGCCATGTTGGCGGTAGGGCCCTGACTGAACCTGCTTCCCCCCCAGACTGGAGCCCATAGTGGCCTGACTGGATCCACACTGTCCTGGAAAAGCACAGAGACTTACATTGAGATTTTGAAACCACGTCAATACTTCATAGAAGGTTGGTGTATTGTCTCTATCAGTCTTTGGCTTCCTCGGTCCCTCCAGTTTCAATAACTTGAAAAATGTACCATGACAATGTACAACCTTTTTAGATTAAAATAAAGAAACGGCATTGACTCACAAGACAATAGAAACGGTTTCTATTTGATATAGTCACTAGTTCCCCAGTGTTCACCTTTCCCAGAGTCCTTGATTTTAACCAGCGCTTTGGAGGTGCTGCCTACTACGGTTCCCTCAGGGGACACCAGTGTCACTTCAAATGTCTCCTCTGCCTCCTCCAGGTGATCTTGGGTAATTTCAATACGCCAGCTCCTTTTGGATACGCCTTCATAGAGAGCACAGGTTTGAGTTACCTATCTCGCCTAATCTATGATGGTAACTCATATCAACATCCCACTCCAAAGCCACACGTACCAGGATCAAACTGGATTAGGCTGGACGGGCTCAGAGTGAAATCCTTTCCAGCAGTCGCTGTGACCTCTCTCACCTAAGATATTGACAAAAGGGAAATCCGAAAGTGACATTACATTAATTGCACTAAAATGGATTTATAGTGCCATCAATCACTCGATTTACCTCACCGAGACTAACCTGGTTAAATAAAGGTAAAGAATTAATATATGCAATTTAGCAGAATTTCTAGATTACAGGAATTGTTCTAAGAACCATACTGTTTGAAACAGATAGATCAGAAACCTTGATGGTGATGTACGAGGACTCGGCCATGTTGCCTTTCCGTAGGACGTCCAGTGAGACAGTGCCCTGGTCCTCACATGCCTGGTACTCAGACACAGCCAGCTCCACACGAGACCACTTCAGTTCCAGTCTGCAGCATGGAACCATGAAGAACACAGCACAGTGAAAACAGTTTTACACACTTACCAAAGATCCTGCGTTGCCTTTCCAAGTTGATTGAGGGTGATGGTACCTTCTTTCATTACGAGGACACAGTACATATGTTACATACAGAGACCAATACGGTCGTTGGGGACCGTTTATCAAATCTTCATAAGCTGTCATATAAATTGGCCTTGTCATGTACAGTAGTATGTATGTAACCATTGGTTCTCTCCTCCCCCTGACTGACCACAGTATGTAGAGCATATTAACACTATTTGTGTCTTGCGCGGAGTAGCAGCTCACGTGTGGGAGGGCCCAGTGTTCCCCAGAGGGTCTGACACTCTGAACTCCAGGCTGTCTGACAGGGCTTCTGTCGCTGGGTCTATGATATACACGATAGTCCTTTTGCTCAGGTCCCTCTGAGTGAAACGCTTCTGGATAAAGCTGCCTGCAACCGCACAGTGTAAGATTGACTGTTTACTGAAGAGCAAACACAATTAACCTGGGGTCTATGGGCTATCGTAATGGTCTTTTTTTGAAGGAGCACTGATGGCCTAATTAAATGCATTTGGATTAATTGTGCGTAAAATAAAGAATATATTCTGTATTTTCAGTGTACAAAAGGATAAAACTGAGGGAATGGGGCCTGCATATAAGGCTTCACCTTTAATCGTATTCTCCAGGTAGCCAAAGTATGGTGGTCTGTGGATGTGGAAGGAGAGGTCTTCGTCCTTGGTGTTGCCGTCCTGCGCTCTCAGCTCCCGGGACGAGAGGTAGATCCCATATCGACCGTCAGACAGGACTTCAGCCTTCCACAGAGACTGTAGCTGCACAACCTCAGGAGCCGAGCTGTCCAAAGGCTCAATCTGGAATACAGGGTCTTGTTCATTAGGCACCATCAAAGGCGTCCATCAAAACATTCCCAAAACATTGCACAACTAATTAGTTTGATTCCACTACTATTGAATAAGTTGCTGTGCTGATCTACTAGTGAAACGGCCCCTCAATCGACATATCTGGGCAGAGGTGTGTATGCAGATAAGTGTGTCCTACCTGAATGGTAAAGATAACAGGTTCCGTCTGTACCCTCCCCTCCAGCAGGAAACTCCTGTTGGTAGTGTCTGAGGCCGTGAAGGCAAAGCGGTCGATCTGCGACGGGCCGCCCCCGTGCCTGTAGGTCACCTCCAGCTCCTGCAGGTCCCACTGGGTAAAGTTACCCCCGGCAGCGAGCGGGACACCGCCCCGGAGCAGGGTGCCGTACTGCGGAGGCTGGGCCAGAAAGAAGAGCAGGTCACTGGGTGGGGTGTCGGGGTCGGACAAGGCGAGGGCGTCAGGGGTCACCGCCATGGAGGAGTCCTGAGGGATTCTCAAGCCGCTGTTACAGGTCAGTGATGGCAGCACGCGGTCGGTGGTCTCAACGTAAATCTCCAGGGTGCCGTTACGGGTGGCCTTGCCGTTGCTGACGACGAACCTAGCAAAGACAAACAGGAGCATGGCAGGTTCTTAGGGGAAGGTACTTCATCTCATACAATGTATCAAACTTATAGATGTGGGTCAGATTTGGGCCATCTGCTATCTGTTATGATGGCTACAGTCTTGGAGATGTACATTTTTCTTTCTACAAACCAGCATCGTTTGCAGCATGTTCCAACCACTATTATGTGGAAAAATCTTAAGATTATCAGCTGTTTCATTTTATACATTTAGAAGGGTTGCCATTACTGTAGTGTCTCTAGCGACGCGGTGGCTCTGTTGTCATGGACGTAGCCCACCAGGTTGGCAGCGATGTCCATCTGGCTGAAGGTGCTGATGGCCACCCCGGGGTGTTTGATGTACTCCATGTGGCCGTTGCCGGGGGGGACTGTAACAATGTAGAACAGCTCCTCGGGTTTGTCTGTACCGTCCGTCGCCAGCAAGACGTCTGTGGTCAGAACCACGCGCTCACCGCGGCTGGTCTTCACCGGCTTCACAAAAATGCCAATGTTTCCTGGGAATTGATAGAGAAAGTGAAGTCTTAAAAATGAAAGTTTGCACAAATTGGTTTACACAACATAGACTTATAAACCAGCTTATTTTATTCATTATTTTAGCTGTGTTTAACATTATTATAATAACATAAGACAACAGTAGTAGTAGCTACCAGCTGATATGATGAGACTTCTCTACTAGTGTTTGTTTATAGCAAACTGCATAATAGTGCACTTCCCAGTTTGGTGGTCTGTCCATCTGTTCACAAACCTTTCTCCATGTCCTTGAGGGAGATGTGGAAGTGCTGCGCGGGGGAGCGGTTCTTCCCGTCCAGCAGGTGGAACACAAAGAAATCCTGTGTGTGTCCCAGTGGCCCCGTATGGAGGTAGCGCAGCAGGTTCATGTCCAATGTCTCCTGGGTGCAGTTCATCCCCGCAGACTGGGTCACCCAGTCAGAGCCTACCTGAGAAGGGGCCATGGACAGTTAGGGAGAGAACACATAATGGAAGGCACATAATGACTGAATGTTGATGATTTACTTACAGTGAAATCATTAGTGGACAAAGTAATATCTTTAAAAAATATATATGTTGACATGCATAATTTTGCATGTTTCAAAAGTTGAATAATGAAGTAATATATATATATATATATAAATGCTTTTTAAAAAGTGAAATGCCCCTTTAAGCTAGCATGGAACAATACTTTCTATCCTGGCATTTGTTAATAACACCTACCAGTTCATATCAGATGATACAGGAGTGTACTGACCTTAACCTGTAGCAGTCCCTGAGTGGGAACACTCTCCAACATGTAGACTATCTCCTGAGAGGTAGTGTCGCTGTCCTGAGCAAAGAGATTAGCACTGGAGATCAGCCTAGCCTCGCCTGCCTCCACCTCCATTCCATTGTTCCTATAGGGCAGACAACCATGTTTGTTTTAGGAGTAGGGTGAAGTTGCGTGGGTCAGTTTTGCATTTCCCCCACTAACAATTAAAGTTAGGACTGGGGGAGGGGAAACTAATTCTAGATCTGTACCTAAGGGAAACTTCACCCAAACGGTTTGTTTATTAACTTGTGTGAAATGTGTACCGAATGTCCACAGGAAGGAGAAATTGTGGTGTAGTACTCAGGAAAGCCAGAAGGGGGAGCACAGATATAAGGGAAGTCTATATTAGGCTGGAGGAAGTTTATACGACCTGTTGTAAACTGGTTGCAGTATGTTCCATGTATGGATTATTGGTGAAGTAAACTCATAGTAAACTCTACAGAACGTGCGGACATCAATTAATTGTTTTCTCTGTGTAAATGTAGCAAGTCCCATCTATTACCTTATGACTCGAGGCTCCTCATCATTGACGGGGAGTACGTTGACCATCACGTGCCTCTGGAGCTGGTGTTTCCCATCGGTCAGATGGATGGTGAAGCTGTCCACCATGTTCTCAGAGTCATCGTGCATGTACATCAGAGACATACCTGAACAGTGGAGGTGAACTCATTATTTTAATGTGCCTGTATGTATAACACCACGACTGAAGCTCACTAGTACACAAATCCCACCAAATTGCTCTATTTGAATCTCAACAGCTTTTTCATGCTCTTCAGGATCACCAGTCTCAATAATAGCACAGTACTACGGTGTCCATATTAGGACAGCCTCTGAGTCACAAGGAGTTGGTCACGGTACAGTACCATTCCTCAACTCCTGCATGGTGAAGTCCTGGACCAGCACCTCTGCGTCCCTGTGCCTGTTGACGGGTCTTCCATTGGCGGGCACGTCGTTGCCATACGTTCGGCCCATGATGGTGCCATGCTGGGGGGCCTGGACCACGCTGAACAGCAGGTTGTTCTTAGGGACGTCCAGATCCACCGCGTTTATAACAGCAGGGTCCAGCTCCTTCATATGGCCCTCTCGCACCTTTTTACACGGGAACATCAATGGGGATGTCGGTTAAATCGGTCCGGATGTGGTCCTAGAGTGCTTTGAGAAATGTTGCACTATAGAATAGGTGGTTAGCTGGTTTCAGTTGTTGTAAATGTGAAATCAGAGAGTGAAGAGCATGAAAAATGCCATCACTAGCACCTTAGTGGCTGCTGCCCAATATACATGGACTTTAAATCACTGGCCACTTTAATAATGGAACACTAGTCACTTTAATAATGTTTACATATTTTGCATTACTCATCTCATATGTATATACTGTATTCTATTCTACTGTATTTTAGTCTTTGCCGCACTGACATTGCTCATCAAAATATTGATATATTATTTATTCCATTCTTTTAGATTTGTGTGTATTGCTGTGAAATTGTTAGATATTACTGCACCATTGGAGCTAGAAACACAAGGATTTCGCTACACCCGCAATAACATCTGCTAAACATGTGTATGTGACCAATAAAACTTTATTGGATTTGAAATATAATAGCTTTACATAGTGTAGACAAGACGTCTCCAAATCCGGCCCAGGAAAGCTACAAGACGTGCAGGGTTTTGTTTCAGACCAGCACTAGCACACCTAATTCCACTAATCATGGTCTTCAGCCTGGACCAGGTGTGTTAGTGATGGGCTTGAATAAAACCCTCCACATCCAGTAACTCTCCAGGACCGGAGTTGGTTGGTGGTGACCTCGGCTGTGGATAATTGACAGCTTGACGACGGGTGACTCACCGTGATATTTCTGGCGAGAAACTCCGGGACCTCGTCATTGATGGGGTTGATGATGATGTAGAAGTGGACGTGGGCAGAGGTGTGTTTCCCGTCAGAGACACAGAGCATGAACTGGTCAGCGGTTGGCTCGATCCTCTGGTGTCTGGACTGGACATAGTTCACATGTCCGTTCATGATGTCACTGTAAGAGAAGGAGGCTGAGGAGAGACCGGAGGAGAGATGCTGAGGTGGAACCGGGAACCTTTACAGTTAATAATGTACATACTGGTTATACATACTACGAAAAGGGGACAAAGTTTGAGTTTTTACAAAGGTCAAAGGATTGTTCACTGCTTATGAGGGATTCCATATGGCTTGAGGTTACAGCATTACAGTCTAAGAAAAAGTGCAAAGCCTGTGATGTGAATGGGGTTAAATGAAGACAACTATGACGGGGTTAAAGCTACTCACCGATGCTGATGCCTGTGTTGCTTTTCTCAAATCCAGGACTGGGCAGGATATTCTCAATGTAGCCATACTGGGGAGGAGAGACCAGGCTGATCACCAGCTCCTCCAGGGGAGTGTCCACATCCGAGGCACTGAGGTGGGCTATAGTTATAGGGGCCACACCTCCCTCATCCACCACAAACACATCTCCTACAAAGGAGGAGAGGAACATCCATATTGATTGACCATTTAGGTATAATTGTGAGAGAAAATAGTAATGTAATGCACTATACAGTATTGCTCAATATTTTACTTTTCTGTTAGTGAGCCCAGAGTGTTGCTTTCAGTATTTTTCCTCCACTTGCTAATGTAGGTGTACGTTTGCTCTTGAACCGTTTCACAAAACTCAAGGATACTAATAATGTCTGAACCTGAATAAAAAGAATCCTAGGCATTGCTGCAACATCACTGCATTCATTACCTGTTGCAATAGAAGGCATCTGACTGTCCACAGGGAACACGGTGACCTTCAGGTCATACAGAGGCAGGCTCTCCTGGACTTGTGCCCTGCCTCTTTTCAATGTGTCCCCTCGGTCCTTACAGCATGACGGAACATTCTCCGTCTGGCCGTCGGATATCACAAACGTAATTGTGTCGTGTCGAGGGGCTAGTCCAATCTCCGCTCCTGAGAGACATACGAAACATGATTGCACGTTTTTGGCTTCAAAGAAGGGGATGAAATAATATGTCTATAATCATGTTTTTTGACTCACGCAGAAAACCWCATGATGGCCAACAGAAACAGTTTTAAGATGTTAGGGTTAATGTATAAAATATATATTTTTTAAATGGAATGGTCATAAACCAGCAATACACTTATAGTGGTGCATGGATGAGGTAGATTTAACAATAATACCTGTGTGTTCGTAGGTGATACTCCCTGCGACAATGTCTGCCTGAATGAAGCGATCGACCACAATGGCGTTTTTGCGCACCACGCCATGGTATGGCTGGCGGGCAATCATGTAGGTCAGACTGTTGTCGTCACTGTCTGCGTCTGTGGCATAGATGTACTCAGCGGTGATGATGACTTCCTGTCCCTCTGCACAGTCCAGAACAGGTTTCAGACCTGGCATGAGAACTGGAACCTCATCATTGATCAGTGTCACCTGTTGAAAAAGATATGGTCTTTGACTCTCATACAGCAAACATTCACTGTAACATCTTTTTGGCTCTGTTCGCATCGAAATGGTCATGTACATGAAGTTTTACAGTACCTTAACTTCCAGAACAAAGTTGATTGCGTTAATCCCATCGGTAGCGATTAATTCAATGGCATCTCCCACTGTTTCCGAGCTGTCGTGATGATATCTGCACGGACAAACCAACACAATTGTAGTTTGACAATACAATAGGATTGTTGACACAATTTGACTCTCCTTGTTATAGAATCAGTTTATGTCCATGCTATATATAGATAGCCAATGACTGCGCTGTTCCAAAATTCATACTAGCATTACGCATAGAATCAAGCATTCTATTGGGTATACGTTCTAAACGGTCTATAGTGTGGCCATTGGAACGCAGCCAACATGTCCAAACTTCTCATGAGCATTGCAGTGTGTTAGGGTGCAGTAATGAAGTGTCATCAATCATATCTGACCTAACTTTTAGGCTTTTCAGGTCGCGAACAGTGAAGTTCTGGCCCGGTTTCATGGAGAAGCCATCCAGCTGAACAGCTCCGTGCCAAGGCTCTCTCTTCAGCTCCACTCTCAGGCTCTCCTCTGTAGAGTCATGGTCTGTCAGCAGCAGGTGGTCCGGACCCACCCAGCACTCCCCACCCTCGTCCACTGTCAGAGGTTTCATGTGCACCTGTGGAGGGAACATAAAGTATACAGCAGGGTTGTGCAATGAAGGGCCTGAAGGGATGAAACAATTCTGTCTCATTCTTCTATTTAAGGGCTAAATTGTCTGTTCAATTCATGATATAAATTGACCAATTAACTACCAGGTAGAAAATAAAACCCAGTAGTACTTTGGCCTTCGAGGGCGTCAACCGCCTTGGTGTAGAGTCTTCAACCTGCTTCAGCTACTCCTAGATAGCTTGTGGTAGAGTTGGCAATGCTAGCATGATTGTGACCGGTTGGGGGTTAGCCTACCAGTACACAGAAGTGGTATCTAGCTTGATAACTTTGAACACAACCTTATACCTCTGGGGCCAGGTTGTCCACTGGCACCACAGTAATGTTGAAGCAGATGCCAGCGACTGTGGTTCCCTGCTGGTTGGTGACGGAGAGCACCAACTGGATGTGCTGCGGGTAAGGCCCAATGTCCAGGATGGGAGGCATGTAGGCCACTTTCATGTAGTTGACTGCATGCTGGAACAATAAAGGTGTTAGTAAACCAAGTCTGACATTTCCCCCGTCCAGCTACAATAACTTGGGAGTAAACATATCTGAGCTTACCTGTGTGAATAACCTTAACACTGGAGCTTCAGGATCCTTGGTGAACTTGGCAATGCTGTCAACCAGGAACAGCCTCCCTGCATCATGGCCCCTGGCCAACAGGAAAATAGCACATTGAATGTAACAGTCGAGTTTGAAGGGGGATGCCTTAAAGTTATAGCATTGGTATCATTCTTCCCCAATGGTACCAAGTGTACAGTATGCATTCTATCCCTGCAAATGGCAAAAACAAACTTAACTCGACATGAGATGCTCACCCATAAGACCTGCTGTAGAAGGGCGGAGTGGTAACAGTGTATGTGAGCTCGCTGTCAGGGGACTCCAGATCGATGAAGTGAAGCTGCTTCTTGGTCAGGTGGACCACCTCTGTCTCTTTGACCACCAGGCACCGAGTCACCCCAGGAACCTCTTTAGGTGGCTGGTCAGGCACAGGGTTGATGTGCACCACTATGACCTGCAAAGGTGGGACGCCACATTAGCTTTGAATGACATTTGAGGAGTTTGAATTCAATTCAATCCAACTTTATGAATCTGCATTTTTACACGATCCGGTAATGGTACTACTCACCTGAGGTTCTGAAAGGTTTGGTGGGTCATGGAAGTCCGAGAGCACCACTTCGAAGGAGTCATCAAACACCTCATTCCCTAGATGGCGGTAGTAGACCACAGAGTGGAACAGGTCCTTCTGCAGGAAACGGCTGACAGGATAACCTGAGAGGACCAAGGAAAAGAACACCATTGTCATTTTTTACAGATGATTTAAGATAATATATGAGGCTGTGTGATTTAACTGAAACATACAGGTAACTGCCAAAATAAAGGAAACATCAACGTAAAGGGTCTTAATAGGGCGTTGGGCCACCAATAGCCAGAACAACTTCAGTGTRCCTTGGGAGAGATTCTACAAGTGTTTGGGACTCTATTGGAGTGATGCGACACCATTCTTCCACGAGACATTCCATTATTTGGTGTTTTGTTGATGGTGGTGGAAAAAGCTGCCTCAGGCGCCGCTTTTTGGGTTGAGATCTGGTGACTGAGATGGCCATTGCGTAGGATTTATATTGTTTTCATGCTCATCAAACCGTCCAGTGACCACTCTTGCCTTTGGATGGGGGCATTGTCATCCTATGGTGGCATAGCCATGGCAACCATAGTAATGGTCTGGGCTATCCGGGGTCCTTGGGACATCCCTAACCCATTGAAGTTGACATTTTAAAAGGTTAAGGTTAGGTAAGGGTAGGGACGTCCCAAGGAGCCAGGATAGCACTGACCCCAAAATAATGGCCTGCCCAGCATTTTTATATATGACCCTAAGCATGATGGGATGTTAACTGCTTAATTGACTCAAGAACCACACCTGTGTGGAAGCACCTGCTTATAATATACTTTTGCATCCCTTATTTACTCAAGTGTTTCCATTATTTTGGCAGTTACCTGTATATTGAAGTATTGTATTCTAAAACTGGCATATGATTATCAAACTTAACAAGTGAGTCATCGCATAATAAAGCTCTGCAAAAGTTCCCCATTGCTATGCCTTGCAATTGCATTCAGCTGGGAACCAAAGTGTGCACAATAGCTGTGCCTTGTAAAACAATGTGGTCTATTCAGAGTGCTCCTCTCCTCACCGGTGAGTCCAGGACCAGGGATCTTCATGAGCTCTCCAGCTTGCGGTGGCCGGGTGATGTTGAACAGGATGTAGTCGTCGCTTGAGTCCATGTCTGAGGCCTGCAGTATGGATCCTCTCAGCAGGGCCGTGTGGCCCTCAGACAGCTCCAGCACTGTGTTGGTGATGAGGAATGGTGGGCTGTCATCCTTGGGCAGGATGTTGATGGGGAACTTATGCCGGGTCTGGTGGCGCCCATCGGTGATGCGGAAGATGATGAAGTCCTTGGTGGTGTCGCTGTCGTCGTGATGGTAGCGCACGGCGCCCGCGAGGATGTCGGCGACGGTGAACATGAAACCCTTGCCACCTGCAGATTATGGACACATAGTGGGGATGTCGCCGACATCCTAGAAGTAATTAAAATAAAATAACAATCAAATGATGCTATTGAAGGAATAATGAGTTCWATACCTCTCAGTGTTAGCCTGCCATGCTGGAGGCCGTCGACAGTGATGATGCGTACAGCCTTGAAGTTGTCGTTGTCCACAATCTGGAGCTGATCCCACGTGATTGGACGAGACTGACCTTCAAGAAGACTAAGACCTAGAAAGATCACATTGTGACATAACCATTTTATAATCTGTGCAAGATCTGTGCAGAAGTTGTGTGTCTGGAATACACCCATTGACCGGTGGAGGCTGGTGGGGGGGAGCTACAGGAGAACGGGCTCATTGTAATGGCTGGAATGGAATACATGGAACGTATCAAACATATGGAAACCATGTTTGACTCCGTTCCACGAGTCCATTCCAGCCATTACAATGAGCCCGTCCTCCTATGGCTCCTCCCACCAGCCTCTACTGCCATTGACACCTACCCATGTTTCATGACACCCTGGGTGCATTGACACCTACCCATGTTCCATGACACCCTGGGTGCATTGGTGTCTGCTGTTCTAACTGACATGTGGACCATGATCGGGGTGCTCTTCTCAAAGAAGAAGTCATGTACCTCAAACTCCACCTGTTGAAGAGAAACTACATCTGATGGCCTGAAAAAGATGACATTCTAGCCTGGTCTCAGATCTGTTTGGAATGTATAGCCAACTCTGTTGTTATGCCAAACAAAATGTTGCCACACTTTTGGACCTGTTCCACCACCTCCTTAAATGCAACGGAAATTGCATTTAAACACTGTGAGTGTGATGGGCCAAACAAAGGAAACAGTAATGGGCACCTCATAGTTCCTACGCTGGGTGTGGGAGGAGTTGGGTGGCTGGTAGCCGATAAGCATGTCGTTGAGGTCCACCCAGGTGAAGGAGAAGATGGGTCGCGTGTGGTCTGACAGGTGGGTGATGAAGCCCTCTAGGGGGGGCTTGGTGATGTTGAACACCAGCAGCTGTTTGGGGGTCTCTCCGTCCTCTGCGTCCAGGGTGGCGGTGGAGAGGGGCGTGAGGATGAATTGGTCCACTTCCAGGATAAACATGGACATGAAGGCTGGCTTGGGCGGCTGGTTGGGAACAGCGCCAAGGATGTGGACAGGTATCCAGGCCCGCTCCGACTGCACATACAAACGCAAGCATAAGCACATAGACACACAGTCAAATCACTAGGCTACCCTGGGCGGCAGGGTAGCSTAGTGGTTAGAGTGTTGGACTAGTAACCGAAAGGTTGCAAGATCAAATCCCCGAGCTGATAAGTTAAAAATCTGTCATTCTTCCCCTGAACAAGGCAGTTAACCCACTGTTCTTAGGCTGTCATTGAAAATAAGAATTTGTTCTAAATTAACTGACTTAAATAAAATAAAATAAACACACATACAGACAAACAAGATATTCTACCGTGAGGTTGTGCTAACTAAGAGGCATAATTTACTTCCTGAATTTCTTAGTTGAAATTAAATTGTCCCGAACTTTCGCAGCATACGACATTAACAAAGATACAGTACTTTCACTGATTTCAAGCCTTCAACATTTCGGTAACTTCTAGAAAATGTTTCTGATGAGAAATAGCATRAAGTACCTGGTATATGCTCCCGCTCCTGGTGTCGGTGAGGTCCAGTCGGAGGGCGATGTAGTCTACGTCTGGAGACGGTGGGTCTATGTGCTGGTACCTCAGGCCCATCACCAGGAACTCATCACAGGGCACTTTRGTAACCTTTGCCAGCTTCAGGCCCTTCAGGCAGTCCTCAGTCTTACACATGGCCCTGGCCTTGTTATCTGTACGATTTAGAAGAGGAAGAGTGAGGTTAGGGAGATGTGTTCAAGGACAAATAAATGATTTTGGTTGGAATTCATGGATTACACTGATTTCTCATGCATTCAAATTATTTCAGTTCATGTTGAACACTACTTTTAAAACATCCAACATTCGGAGTTTGCCAATAATCTACCAATTGACTGTGTCACTAATCTTGTTACCATTACTACTAATATTTTATAATAGTAATACTATTATACATCCATACCTAGCTGCTGCCGGAGAGGAATGAAGCTCTCCGGCTCGTCCCCTCTGGCCTCCAGCTGGTCTGGCTCCCCAATGACCAACTGACCATGACCCGGGAGGTGTGTCTCATGGGTGTTCACACGGATGCTACACTCAAGACTGGTCATCCTCTCATAGTGGAAGGACACCACGTTGCCATCCAGCGTGTCGGACAGGCCGTAGAACTCTGGCACCACCAGGGACTTGGGCCCTAGTTTGATGATGTTGCAGTCGGGTTCCATGATCTCCACACGCAGGAAGAAGACCTCCGTAAAGGTCTCTGTCTCTGTGAACCTGGGGAGAAGAYCATCTAGTCACACTGAAAACAGTACCAGTGGTCATAACTTCATTTTACAAGTGGGGCCAACTTTACAGGGAGGAGATAAGTGAGTACAATACTTAGTACAATAAAGAATTCCTGTTGCTATGTACTCTGTTATGCAGGAAGTGATGTCTTCAGTCTCATTCAGTACCATTTTAGTTAGTTAATTCAAAATGGGTAAAAAAAAAAAAAGTCATTGTAATTACAATACATGTAATCATAGAACCTCTGAATAGAATTTGGATAGATGCAGGTACCTGTAGAGTCGTAGCTTGACAGTATCTTCTTTTAGTATCGGGCAGCCATTGTGAACATACTTTACGTCATCARCCAGGTAGTGGCAGTCAAATACCTACAATTATGATGTGAAAATAAAATCAGATGTATCYGAAATACAGCCGTGGGCTACTGTAGCCTTTCAAGAAAACGAATTTCCACATTATCACTTAAAAAAGAAATAATCTTCCTGCTGCAGGATTATTATACTCCCRCGACAAAACTGGTCAAATAAGGTTCCCACATATGTAGTTTGAGGCTTAGTTTATTGCAGTAAATCTTACAAGGGGCATAAAAAGTGTGCTCAAAAAACACCAGCTAGATAGGAGAGAGAGCAAAAATGCTAATAAAACCAAAAGTTGTTTTTCCTCTCAAACAGCGAACAGAAAACATTCAAACCACTGTCTTGTTTACCCATTGTTCAAGTAACATTCAGAAGAAAAACAAAACAGAGCAACCCAAGCTGCACATAAACCAGAGGTTTCTTCCTGTCATCTGGTAGTAATGTAACGTTACCATCGTTGCTTATTTAGGATAAATACTCTCTACAGTCACCACCACATAACTAGCACCATTTAAAGCCACTACTTGACGTTTGATGTTGTTCATCGTGAACAACAAGTAACAGCGGTCTTAAAAAGGGCTACACAGTAACCAAACAACTCACGAGAGTGGGTGGCAACATTTCCGGCTGTGTAGGGGTATCTCATGTCATCTCAGACATGTAGGCTACTAGGGAGGGCACCGGGAAAAGCCCTGAGTCTGTCAACAGACCTTCATTAGGCCTGGAGGCTGCCTGTCTCTCCCTGCAGACAACGGCTCAATTAGTGTCCAGGGTCAGACATAGAATGCTCAGATCTACCTTCCTTTTCCTCTTCTGAGGATCAGACATATCAGTTTCAAGGGGTTCCAATGACTAATGACATCCAMTTTAATACTCACATGGTTGAGTTTGTATAGCAACTGCCACCAATTGCTAATATTAGCATTTTCCAAGAATTTTCTAACCAACAAACATCTTTCATGCCCAAATCATTAAGGGCCGGTTTCCAAGACACATATTAAGCCGAGGACTAAAACACATCCTCAATAGAGAATCTCCATTGAAAGTGCTTTTTAGTCCAGGATTGTTTTGTCCAGGAAATGAGCCYCTATGGCCTAGAGCAGGACATAAGTGGTCGCTTAGGGCCCCTGGAGTGTTGGAATAGTAAAATACACAAGGTGCAAGTAAAACATGTGTTTGTGCAGCAGCACTGACAGTCCGTGCCCAGGTGCCCTGACTTCCAGGGAGCTCCCATTTATTTTGTTAGTCACTCTCACTCAGATATCATTAACATGGCATAAGTCATGGCAAAATGTGTAGAATTGCAGGAAATTAGCTTTAAAACGAAAAACAGTATCTCTGCCCAATGGCAAAAGGAGTAGAATTGCATGAAATGTATAAAAAAAATCTACATTTTCTCCCTGCTCAATGGCAAAATTAGTAGAATTACATGACTTCTCTCTGTCCCCTGGCAAAATGTGTAGAACTGCAGAAAACTTGCTTTAAAACGGCAAAATATATTTCTGCCCCATGGCAGAATGAGTAGAATTGCATGAAATGCGTTATAAAATTTCATTATTTTCTTTCTTCCCCATGGTAAAATGTGTAGATCTGCAGAAAAATTACTTTAAAACTGGTACATGTTCTCTATGACCGATGGCAAAATTTGTAGAATTGCAGGAAATTAACTTTAAAAAGTAAATGTTTCTCTTTGTCGTGAAGGGGGGGGCACTAAAACATTTTGTCCACTATTAAGGGGGGCTCCCCAACCAAATATCGCTTAGGGCCCCCAAAAGGCTAGAGCCGGCCCTGGCCTAGAGCCAATTGAAGAACTGCTGAAGAAACATACCATGGTACATACTGTATCACAATCCCCCTTGTACCTAAACCTCCTAATATAACAGCTTTATGGTCTGTTTTTATGATCAGCAATTAGGACAATGTGTTAAGCGTTGTCAGGGATTCTCATTATGGAGGAGAAACATGCCAGTGACACACTGTTATTAGCGTTTTACTGCCAGGTTTACCCCGGGGCAGTTGTCTGTCACTAACCCTTTTCCTGGATAGTGAAAGGTTGTTCAGACTTTTGTTCCAGTTGTAACAGGTAGGACATTTCCAGAGGTCCACCACCACTAAGTGGTAAACAGGTAGGTAAAAATACATCTTACTTGGGGTCCTGTGTCCCATGTGCTGAGTGTTTCTGCCATGGGCAGGGTTTTCAATGTGTGCTTGTCTCATCCACTCTTAGATGACTATTCAACTTACAACTGGAAAAGCAATGGTTACCACCTGTTGATCTGCTACAAAGAAGCCAGTTACATTACCTGAGGTGTCAGCGTCCCCACCCTCTGCGTAATTGGCTCGTTGAGCACCACTTCCACCTTGCAGGCGTCCTTCACCCGGGGGATGTGGAACTGCAGGTCCCCCTCCTGCAGGTARGCCGACTGGCCCCTCTTCACCCTCAACCCTAGGTTAGTCTTCACCAGGGAGCCGTGTGACCCTCCAGCCACAACTAGCAGCAGCAGCCAGGGAAGTGCCCGTCGCAGTGCCMCTCTTTGTAAACCCATCACTGTCCCTGACTCAATGGAAGCCTGTCTCCTGCTTCTTCATGGGATGGGTACCAAAGCAAAGTGGAGACAGTTTGAGTTATAAATTGCGAGTAGGTTGTTCTGTTGACCGCTGTGCAGATGTGGATGTGACAGATTTTCTTAGGAGTTTGTGGTTATCCTCCTCTATGGTAGTGACTGCTTCACTTGTAGTGGACGGGCTGAAAAATAAAAATGTTTTGTTAGTCAGTAACTCCTGAACTAATGTGCAATGGTAATGGAAAATAAGCTTTCAGAACATCTAAAAACACAGTGTATCAGATTACTAGACAATTTGTCAAGGAGATCACTATTGCAAATAGTGTATAAAGATGTTTACATATAACACATTATATCATGCTATTTGTGAGGCCGTTTTGTAAGAAAAATGACACAGTTGTCTAGTGTCCACCATGTCCATCATCAGTTCAAAATGATGTCATCCATTTCATTTCAGGAAGGGATAGTTTGGTTTGCTGTTTCTGAGTTAATCAGCAGTATACCTTAGCTGTTTTCTCATGTGAGGAACAATGGTGTCCTTCATTTGAGACCGTTGCTCACAATGTCTAATTGGTCACAGGTCTTTGACAAAAGCTTGTATTTGGCATCTTGCCTGTCTCCTTCTGCTTAGCAACGAGCTTAGGAGGAGTTAGAGTGGTTTCCTGTGTCAGAGATTCTCCAGCTGGATATTGTCAGAGATTCTCCAGTTGGATATTGTCAGAGGTTCTCCAGTTGGATATTGTCAGAGATTCTCCAGCTGGATATTGTCAGAGATTCTCCAGTTGGATATTGTCAGAGATTCTCCAGCTGGATATTGTCAGAGATTCTCCAGCTGGATATTGTCAGAGATTCTCCAGCTGGAATATTGTCAGGGAGTCCTCCAAGAAAGCCAACACACTTCCTGAGAAAGAGCTTTCTGTACCTGTGGTACTCAGGATAATGTCTACCGTTTCTTCTCTGTTTAGAGTTTGAACAGAGCCAAATAAATAATGACAATGAAATGTAAGAATGAGGTCCTCTTACAAGTAGTAGCACTTTGTGGAATCAACTTGGCAACAAAAGCCTTGTTGGTAAGATCATATAAGATGACAGTGTCCCTGTAATACACTCATGGATTAGAAGAATTAAAAGAATGAGCTGGATAAGCCTTGACCTCTCCCTGACCTCAAAACATCTGGATAGTGTCTCCAACACAATTACCMAACATGCTCTGGCAGTGAGAATTTTAGGACACAACCTGACTGCATTTCTTTGGTTCATAGGATGAGGGGCCGGATACTTTCAGAACTGCTGTATTTCTCCATAAACATGGACTAACAACCCTGCATGGAATAAATTATAATGGTGCTAATAATGCATTTATGATTGAGAGACATATTTTCCCATCTTCCCTTCGGATAACCAATTGTTGTGGACTGGCACTTTAKCTGACCACAGGAATCCCTGCCAAGGACTAGTTCTTAGGGTAGCTCTTGTAGCCTGGTAGTGTCAGGAGGGTGAGTGTTCAGTCTGGTTTAACCAGGCTAGTGTCTCAGCACGTCCATCTGAAGATGAGGTGATAACATGAAATATACCCTCTCTGAGCCTAGGAACTTCACAAGCTTTGAACTAGGGTCTGGCTGAGAGAGACCTGTCTCATCTGTCATCATTGAACACACGGCTAAACAAGGTTCATTTCCCTGACTAGCAGTATAATGAACTGCTACTGCTGTGATAGATAGTTGCTGTCACATTCTCGCTCTCTCTCACACACAAGTGCACACACATATCTGGCAAAAGTCACTCATTGTCTTTAGGACTTAAGTTTGTGCATGTGGAAGCGGGCATGCCATTTCCAATTTAATTTACTAAAAACAAAAACGCAAATGAGCAAAGCCACAAATTATTAATTTGAATACCGGTGTGCTGCAATTCAAGAGTCATTCTTGTGAGTGATGTTGATTTAACACAGGTGTCATATTGCACTGATTGCGCTGACTCACTTTGACCTCTTATGCGGCCTCTCATTGTCTGCTCTGACGAAGGTGGCTTTAAGAAGAGTTTAGCTCTGGGATTAAGCTAAGCTACAACTGGCGTACAGTTGAAAGTCTAAATATATAAATAATGACTTATCAAACTCAATATCAAAGCAAACCGGATTTCCCCTTAGTAAATCATCTTTATTAAGAAAACAAAGAGGAAGTAGTGAAAAGCCCTGGGGGAAGTGAACAGTAAATCCAATCATCATAACGAGCCAGGGGTCGGATTTCTCCTGTCTCTCTTCCTGAGTTTGGAAGCGGTCCTGCAGTCACAGACATGCCTTTGTTTGCTCATTCCTTTTCAGTCATTTTTACTCCCTCCTCCTGTAGGATGACTCCTTCCCTCCYTCCCTCCTTCCCTCCCTTCATACAGTGCATTCGGAAAGTATTCAGACCCCTTCCCTTTTTCCACATTTTGTTACTTTAAGCATTATTTAAAAATAATAATAATTGTATTCCCCTCATCAATCTACACACAATACCCCATAATGACAAAGCAAWTTTTTTCTCTCACATTTCTTAAAAATAAAAAACAGAAAAGGTTTGAAAAAACGCAAAATACCAGTCCCAAGGTCAACAGTGAAGAGGCGACTCCGGGATGCTGGCCTTCTAGGCAGAGTTGCAAAGAAAAAGCCATATCTCAGACTGGCCAATAAAAATAAAAGATTAAGATGGGCAAAAGAACACACCTAGAAGGCCAGCATCCCGGAGTCGCCTCTTCACTGTTGACGTTGAGACTGGTGTTTTGCGGGTACTATTTAATAAAGCTGCCAGTTGAGAACTTGTGAGGCGTCTGTTYCTCAAACTAGACAYTCTAATGWACKTGTCCTCTTGCTSAGTTGTGCACTGGGGCCTCCCACTCCTCTTTCTATTCTGGTTAGAGACAGTTTGCGCTGTTCTGTGAAGGGAGTAGTACACAGCATTGTACGAGATCTTCCGTTTGTTGKCAATTTCTCGCAAGGAATAGCCTTCATTTYTCAGAACAAGAATAGACTGACGAGTTTTAGAAGAAAGTGCTTTGTTTCTAGTCATTTTGAGCCTGTAATTGAACCCACAAATGCTGAAACTCCAGATACTCAACTAGTCTAAAGAAGACCAGTGCTATTGCTTCTTTAATCAGACAACAGTTTTCAACTGTGCTAATATAATTGCAAAAGGGTTTTCTAATGATCAATTAGCCTTTTAAAATGATAAACTTGGATTAGCTAACACAACGTGCCATTGGAACACAGGAGTGATGGTTGCTGATAATGGGCCTCTGTACGCCTATCTAGATATTTCATAAAAAATCWGCAATTTCCAGCTACAATAGTMATTTACAACATTAAGAATGTCTACACTGTAATTCTGATCAATTTGATGTTATTTTAATGGACAACAAATGTGCTTTTCTTTCAAAAACAAGGACACTTCTAAGTGACCCCAAACTTTTGAACGGTGGTGTATGCAAATATGATATTTCAAAAACCTGTTCTTGCTTTGTCATTATGGGGTATTGTGTGTAGATTGATGAGGGAAAAAAAGATTTAATACATTTTAGAATAAGGCTGTGACGTAACAAAATGTGGAAAATGTCAAGGGGTCTGAATACTTCCCGAATGCACTGTATATGCAATCCAGTACCACGCACCTCCAAAAGCTCTGCTTTCAAATGCGGTCTATCCTCTGCAGCCATAAACACACTTGCTAAGACCAGRCGATTTATCGGTCTATGTCTCAAAATAGAACGTGACCCTGAAAGACAGGTGATAGCAGAAGAATTTGACAACCAACATTATGCATATGATTTTTCAACAGTGACTATCAGGAGCCGTGTGGAAGAAGCCCTTTTGCCACCTATGCAACTGGCACATGACTGACTTGGCTGTCTCTCCAGGGCATGTTGATGATGACTGACCTGAGGTTCTCGAACACTCGAACCACTAACTCACTGACCTAAACCACATCATACACACTCACACACACTGCCAAATACAAATGGCTGATCTGATGAGGGGCCTTTAAGACTATGTGCAAAGCATTATGGGACGGTATGAGATGGACTGAGGCCTAGGCCTGTGGGGAGACATCAGAAGCCCCCTTAAGCAGATTTCTGATGGTCTAGTTTTAACTTTGTTGCTTTCCCATCATAGAACTTAATCTCAGAGCATGAAACATTAGTCTATTTTAACCATATTCGGTTAGGAGTGATTTAGACCGTTACCTGAGTAGGGATGCCCAACGGCATAATAAATACTGCTAGGTGAACATCTGGGTGTGTTTGTAACAATGGAAAATCACTCGGCCTCCATAGACAATTGAGAGAGTTGAAATATTGGCCATTCACGTAAGTGTTTCTGAAAACATGCATGATACCTAGAAACATAATAATGTGAGAGGATATGGGTGAAAAAGTTCCCCTATAGTTTTAATATAAATTGTTTAATATGTCTGGATTTTTGGCTAATGGTATCAAGCTTTCCACTCGTCAACACCCGACTCATATTCCTTACATAATGCACTACTTTTGACCAGAGCTCTATGGGTCAAAAGTTGTGTACTATATGGGGAATAGGGTGCTATTCAGAATGCTGCCCTGGTGCTCACAGTCACCACATCATGAATCAATTTGGTTCCTCTGCTCTGGATGATTTCCTTGAAGGTGCAACTGCAGTCCTTCCTTACTACAGTAATAATGTATGACTTGAGACCAGGGGAGTTCAGTAGGTCATACCGTAGMAAAAATGATTTCCAACCGAAAGCAAAAATGTGCATTCTTAATGGACAAATTCAAGTTGTACCTCCCCAATTCAAAATATTTCAAAAAAAATTCTCCCTTCTAAACATGACCTAGGACAGAGTGACTGTTTTAGCTCTGTACTTTGAAATGTTCAGATCTAAGACTGCTCTTACATTACCAACCACTTCCAAGCACAGTACAATACCTTTGCAATACGCCATTCAAAGCATGACTGACATGTGCAAGTGTTGCAGCCTTTCATTTTACAATGTAAAGGCGGCTGTGTTTTGTAGTTAACACCCGCCATTTTAATTCTAACCCTGGTGACTGTGTTCTTTTCTTTTCCCTGCTCTCCCCTTCTGGAGACCTTGGAACTTGGCCTTAGCCTGAAGGCAAGTGCCAGTTGGTGGTAATGACAGTATTTCCTGATGCAACCTGCTTATTTCCAGATGCTCCTTGGTGCGTTAGCTGTTAGCACATGGGCAAAGTGTTCTGCTGCCTGGGGCTACAGCACACTGGTCCACCTCCCAGCCCAACCCAGGACAGCCACGGCTTGCCCTCCAATCTGCAGCCTTCTTGGTGCCAGAGCTAATAAGAATTAGTGCCAGGGCCAACTCAAAGGGCTATTTACTGTGCTGATGGGGATGGATCTGTCTTGGTCTGGTCCCGGATATGTTTGTGCAGTAGGAGTTGGCAAGATACTATAGCACAAACAGATTTGGGACCCAAACTAATTTTTCAAGCTGGCACCAAGGCTAAGGAACTATATATCACATGTTAGGGTAATGCCTTTGAAACTGTGAGAAACTCAGCTCTGCTTTTGTCAGAGCTCAATCTATAAGCAATTAAAAGACCCAGTTTGCTTCGTAAAAAAAGGGCCTCAACTCGAAACGGTCGGACCAAGAAGTCAGATTCCTCAGATGTTCCCTAAGGGCCATTTCCTGTGTCCTGTAAGGGGAGCCTCKCCAATACTGGGTGGTATTCATTAGGGCATGCAACAGAAAACATTGAAAAACATTTTGTAATGTAAAACGGAAWTGAGCGCTTCTTATTGGACAACCCCTCACTGTTTTTTAGACCATTTTCTTCTATTTGGTGCCTAATGAATATGGCCCGGTTGTCCAAGGAGATTCCTAACAGGGAAAGGATTAGGCTCTATTTGTAAAGGGGGAAAGGGCCAAATTAAAGGCACAGCTTAACACCAGGGACCTTTCCCATCACTAACCGCCCACTCCAACCATCTGCCCCAGACCCTATATTCTGCATCCCCACAAAGAGAGGCTCCCGGCAGGGTAAACATCACTCCTTGGGCCTGGGTTTTGTTCATTCGGCACTAAACGGAAGAAAAGTGACAAACGGGGAGGGACTACTGTGCTAATTTCCATGTTCCATTGCAAAACGTTTAAAAACATGAAATGTTTTCCGTTATGTGATCTAATGAACACAGCCCTGGTAAAGCTCTGAGAATCAGAGCTATGTGAGATTAGGGAGGACTTATTTTCACTGCATTGATAATGGTGTGAAATATCACCTGTTATGTGCCGAGAATAGTGCTTGTGTGTTTACATGCTGATGGGAGCGAGACAGTGGTGGATTAGCTGCTATCTCTCTGAGACAGTTTGATCTACTCTCTTTACTCTGGACTTTGGTCTTCTCTCAACATTCACATAGCCAACATCTTTATGTCGAGACCTGGCATCCCCCTCACTTACATATTAACACACAAATCACCAGCTGGAATGTGCAGTTAAGACAATCTTGCTCACTTCGCTAGCTTGTTTCTGCTCACTGGGTCAGTGAAGCAGTGCTCACTGATACTTCTGTAGGTTAAAGCCAAAGAAGAGCTTATTCACCTGACTTTCACTACTGTAAGTCCGTCCAGTGAACCCAAATATATGTGACACCAAACCAAACAGACCAATAATGCCAATGGTATTTCCTAAACAACAGACCAACTCAAAAGGATTCAGTGGATAATAAAGGGATAAATATAGTATTGTGTATTCAAGTGCTTTCCCCCATTGGGCAAAAACTGGTTGAATCAACGTTGTTTCCACGTCATTTCAACTAAAAAGATCTATGCGATGACTTTGACTCAACGTGGAAAACTGATTGGATTTACAAAAAGTCATCAATGTAAGGGGATTTCGCCTTTTTTTTCACCCAACTTTTAACCTAAATCCAATGACGGGGTGACATTTTTGGTTGATTTCGTGTTGAATTCACAACTCAACCAAACGTAAATCAAAACTAGACGTTGAACTGACGTCTGCGCCCAGTGGATTGAGGCTTTACAAAAAAAACGAAGAGACACCAATCTGAAGTAAGCTTCTCACACATTTCTGACACTGTTTACCCCTCAAAACTCATTGAACATGATCTTACCAGCAGCGTAAACCACTGGCATTGTACTGAGAGCAAGACGCGACACGTTTTCACCAACCCTGACTCTGATTATAAGGTTAACCTCGGTTGGAGGCATTCACAGGGAGGTTTGGAGCATGTTCAATGCACCAGTGTTGAAAGGAGCCTGTGTGGGCTAAGAAAAACACACAATAATGGAGTGGAATGGCTTTTTGTTGGCGTCAGTCACACAGAAATTCATTTGTCAAACTTCTAACTGCAGTACAACTCCAACTGGGTCTGTGACCCTCTTAACCAACTGAAGCATGCAGCTTTTTTCCCCCTGTTCTTTGTTTGTGATTATAGTTTGAGGAAGGAGCTTGACAGCTATGGTGGATGCTTCACTTGCAGCTCAGTTGGAATCTGTTGTGTTTTTACAGTGGGACGTTATCTAAAAAGCAGTCGCACAACGGTGAGATAATGGAGGCCTAATAAAAGTCAGTCAATTACGGTTGAAGACAGTTAAATAATTGAATTGTTGGGACAGAAAAATAGGCCAGGAGCTTGGATAAAAATGTTATCCTATACCAACCAGAATGAAAACACATGTCCAYGAGTCTGTTTAAGACATACAGGTGTGTGTCTGCAAAGCATCAGATCCAGGATGGCCCTGGACCTGGCCCCCAAGAGTTGAACTTCGCTGTCCCCCAGGAGTGTGATGCAATCCCTCTGTCATCACCTCAAGCTCACAGCTCTCTATGCCCGTCCTAGCACAGCCCAGACATCTGCTCTGTGTCAGTCCAACGTAAGGTCTCAAAATTAGATTGACTTTTTTTCCAACTGAAACTGAAGTACGACCTGGCATCGGTTCATGTGTGTCTGCTTTCATCAATGAAACTGGTATTCATTCTGAAATAAACTGTGATTTTATCCAGTAATGTTTTGCAGGAGGCTGGATATGGGACAGGGTTATTCCCAAGCAGAACTGTACCAGGCCAGTTAGAAGTCATTAGACCTGGGAATGGACATTGATTTGTGAAATGAGGTCTGTAAGGTCGTTATGAGAATTGTCCCATGCTTTTTTATTTGTACATTGGGCAGGAGACTGTTTTACTCATATTTGTGCTTGTGTGCGTGCATGTGTCTGTGTTTACATGATTGTGTGAGTTGAATTGTGTCATGTGATACTTGGACTGGTCATGTGATCCTACGACTGACATATCCCAGAGCATGCTAGGTGGGTGGCCTGTGCCCTCCTGAATGCTCACTGACGCAACACAGTTCCGGTACCTGATTGGTGGGGGGTCAGATTGGGAGGATACAGGACAGCATACCAGGCCTGACTGTAAAATCAGGATTCGTATTGAGGAGAGGGGCTGCATGATATGGGTTGTGAGGCAAACGTTTAGGTGGAATGTCTGTAGCTACAGTATGTTTATTTCAATCTAGAGGGATCTCGTGATGTCAAACGGAATCATACTATCAAATAGATCCCTTACTGGTTTAGTATAAGACCAAGCTGTATTTACTAAATCTTTAGAATCAGGCGTCCGAACTCCGGAGAATCAATCTCGCCAAGATCAAAGTCATCACCACTGTACCTCTTCAAAGACAAGTTGACACAAACTATCACTTCCGTGGCCAGTTCTCAGTGTTCAACTGAGTGTATAATTTGGGTCTTGCAGAGATGGGAATGTAGCGCTTCCCGTTGACAAGCGGGTCTTCTCCACAGCTGGGAATGCCTGGTGATCAGCTGCCTCCGCTCAACAGCCAAGCGCCACTGCACTGCGTCTCATCTCCGTAATGACAGGCTCCTGAGCAGCCAGCAATTTCCAAAGAAAGAGGAGTCAGAGGGAGAGAGCGAGAGAGAGAGAGAGAGAGAGAGAAAGAGAGAGAGTAGAGAGAGAGAGAAAAGGAGTCCTGTATTTGGCAGCCAGCCAGCCAGCATATTCGTCCAAGAGCCAAGTTGTGATGTGTCCCAGACTTCTTATGACAAGAGAGAGGAGTTTACTAAGTCCCAGTCCATGAGATTGATACAAAGGGAGGAAATGTAGGAATGATGTGTCTTCATATATTTGACTTCAAAAACAGAACGGAAACAAAACTGCCAACACGTTTCATTAAAATGCTTCAGGATATTT
The DNA here is from genome assembly GCF_002910315.2 of Salvelinus sp. IW2-2015. Classification (NCBI taxonomy): domain Eukaryota; kingdom Metazoa; phylum Chordata; class Actinopteri; order Salmoniformes; family Salmonidae; genus Salvelinus; species Salvelinus sp. IW2-2015. The sequence goes on from NC_036876.1 coordinate 9,889,406, forward strand.
TTTGAGTGTCTTTGAACATTTGCAATATAATTACTGAGCTCAGTCAAGATGACTCGCGTAAGTGGTCGGTGACGAACTCCTGGAAAAGTGACACGCAAAACATACTTAACAGTCAAATTTCAAGCTCACTGTATTGTAAAGAACGTGAAGGTCATACAGTGTACTACTGCTGAAGACTCACAGCCGTCTCTCTGTCTTAACTAGGGCACACAATAACATGTCTGAAGAGGACCATGCAGTAAGAGAACCGCATGAAAGACTTGAGTCCAACAACTAATGCCCTAGTCTAGACTCATGTACTGACTTTAGGTTTGCACAACCACTTTATTGTGATATTTGTTGTTGCTTTAAGAGGCAGCTTTCTCACGAAAACAACACATTCTTTTAGAAAGGTTTGAGTGTGTTTTTTAGAAGTGTGTGTGTGTGGGGGGGGGGCTCATTCCTGATCTCCTGGTAGCTTGAAGTACCATCATACATACCATCCTTCCTTTACACAACCGATCAGAGACCGGCTTGATAACAAATCYAGTGGACCAACCTTGTTTGTTTTATACAACTTGCCTTTCCCTTTCTTTTCCTGAAATGTTTCCCACTATAAAAACGTTAAATGACAAGCCAGACCACTACAGATCACAACTTTGTCTTTTAGTAAGAAAACTCACATCTCTTCAACTTTTCGGAACTCCTCCACATACTGATTGCCTTAAGGGGACAAATACAAATAAAGCTGTATTGACTGCCAACCAGTAAAGTCAACAGCAAGACCGACTGACTGACATGCCCTTACCTTATTAGTTCACAGCTCCTTCTCCCTCTCTTTCCCACCAGGAGCTCCCTCTGTTCATGCACTCCTCTCTGCTTCCCACAGCAACTGTCTAATTGACAGAGAACCTTGCTCACTCCTAAATGTCAATCCACACCCCACGAAGAGAGAGAGAAAAAGGAGAGAGGAATACGGGAGGGAAAACAAGCCTGTGCGTGTGCGTGCGTTCGGGGAGGGGGGGGGGGTTGAGAAGAAGAAGGCTGACCAAAAAGGTAAGAGACTAAACAGAGCGGAAAGAACCAAAGACAAACACTGAGAGCTCAGATCAAAGGGTTCCTCTAAGTGCTCCTAGTGCTGTGTGCTTGGACCAAGACCTTTGTCATTATATACTAGGAGTGGGCTGAGAGAGAATAATATTTCACATCTGATTATCACCACACACACACAAAAAAAGACAGGCAAGAAAAACATCTTCTGAGCATATTTTGTAGTTTATCTACTAAGATCTTTGTAATTATATACTGGGAGTGGGGCTGAGGTGGACTAATATTTCAGATCTGATTATGACCACACAAAAACCAAGCTGGAAAAACATCTTCTGAGTATATTTTTCTAGTTTATCTGTGTTTGTGTTGCTCCCATTCCCTCTTTCACTACCCCCCCGTAAGTTTATTTTCGTGGCCTTTCGTAATTATAGAACATGATAACATCTGGAAGTACGAAACAACACCTCCAATCTTCTAGAAGCCYGCTTTGCAGGTCGGCTAACCTACTCCTAACCTATGCACAGATGCCGCCTGAGAATGTGTTCCATGCAGGGAAAACACTTGGGCTGTTTGGAAAGCTTTTTCTGAACCACTGTCTTGTTTGCCCATACAGATAGATGAGCAAGCGACTACAGTTCTTCCTCACTACAGTAATAATGTATGACTTGAGACCAGGTGAGTTCAATAGGTCATACCGTAGCAAAAATGATTTTCAACCAAAAACAAAAACGTGCATTCTTAATGGACATGTTCAGGTTGTAGCTCCCAATTCAAAATGTTTCAAAATGTTTTCTCCCTACTAAACAACAACAGCAACAAATGTGATGATGTTGAATCAACATAAGGGAATTTGGTATTTTTGTCACCCAACTTTTAACCTAAATCCAAACCTTTATGAAAAAATATTGCAGTTAGAGTGCWGTATAACTGCAGTTATTCTGCAATTGCTGCATTCAAAATACCACAGGGGACTGCAGTTAATGCAGTTTTGAAACTGCAATCTTTTTTTGTAAGGGATGACATGGTGAAATCTTTGGTTGATTTCACATTGAATTCACATTAGTTGACAACTCAACCAAATGTAAATCAAAACTATACAGTACCAGTCAAAAGTTTGGACACACCTACTCATTCAAGGGTTTTTCTTTATTTTTACTATTTTCTACATTGTAGAATCATAGTGAACACATCAAAACTATGAAATAACACATATGAAATCATGTAGAAACCAAAGAAGTGTTTAACAAATCAAATATACTCTATATTTGAGATTCTTCAAAGTAGCCACCCTTTGCCTTGATGACAGCTTTGCACAATCTTGGCATTCACTCAACCAGCTTCACCTGGAATGCTTTTCCAACAGTCTTGAAGGAGTTCCCACGTTTGCTGAGCACTTGTTGGCTGCTTTTCCTTCACTCTGCGGTCCAACTCATCCCAAACCATCTCAATTGGGTTGAGGTCAGGTGATTGTGGAGGCCAGGTCATCTGATGTAGCACTCAATCACTCTCCTTGGTCAAATAGCCCTTACACAGCCTGGAGGTGTGTTGAGTCATTGTCCTGTTGAAAAGCAATTGATAGTCCCACTAAGCGCAAACCAGATGGGATGGCGTATCGCTGCAGAATGCTGTGGTACCCATGCTGGTTAAGTGTACCTTGAATTCTAACAGTATCACCAGCAAAGCACCCCCACACCATCACACCTCCTCCTCCATGCTTTACGGTGGAAACCACACTTGCGGAGAGCATCTGTTCACCTACTCTGCGTCTCAGAAAGACAAGGCGGTTTGAACCAAAAATCTCAAATTTGGACTCATCAGACCAAAGGACAGATTTCCACCGGTCTAATGTCCATTGCTCGTGTTTCTTGGGCCAAGCAAGTCTCTTCTTATTATTGGTGTCCTTTAGTAGTGGTTTCTTTGCAGCAATTTGACCACGAAGGCCTGATTCACGCAGTCTCCTCTGAACAGTTAATGTTGAGATGTGTCTGTTACTTGAACTTATTTGGGCTGCAATCTGAGGTGCAGTTAACTCTAATGAAGTTATCCTCTGCAGCAAAGGTAACTCTGGGTCTTCCTTGCCTGTGGCGGTTCTCATGAGAGCCAGTTTCATCATAGCGCTTGATGGTTTTTGCGACGGTATTGGAAGAAACTTTCAAAGTTCTTGAAATGTTCCGTATTGAATGACCTTCATGTCTTAAAGTAATGATGGACTGTCAATTCATTTTGCTTAGTTGAGTTGTTCTTGCCAAAATATGGATTTGGTCTTTTACCAAATAGGGCTATCTTCTATATACCAACCCTACCTTGTCACAACACAACTGATTGGCTCAAACGCATTAAGAAGGAAAATAAATCCACAAATTAACTTTTAACAAGGCACACCTGTTAAATTAAATGCATTCCAGTTGACTACCTCATGAAGCTGGTTGAGAGAATGCCAAGAGTGTGCAAAGCTGTCAACAAGGCAAAGGGCGGCTATTTGAAGAATGTCAAATATAAAATATATTTTGATTTGTTTAATATTTTTTTGTTACTACATGATTCCATATGTGTTATTTAATAGTTTTGATGTCTTCACTATTATTCTACAATGTAGAAAATAGTCAAAATAAAGAAAAACCCTTGAATGAGTAGGTGTGTCTAAACCTTTGACTGGTACTGTACATTGAAATGACATCTGTGACCAGTGGATAAGCCAATATCAGGGTGAGCGCTAAAGTGCGGTGATTGTAATGATTTTCACCGAAAATGTACAACTACAGTATTAACGTCTAMATTTTTGTGAAACAATTAAATACTTTGATCAAAATTGAAGGATTCTGAACACTCTCCCTAGTCCCAACTATCTCTAGCCACAACCCTCACTCCAAGCTAAGCATCCATCAATGCACTTCGTCACAGTGACTCCCAACTTCACCAAAGCCTAGTTTGGAATAACCTTTCACCTGTGTGTCAGATATTAACCAAACACTGTGTAATCTACTGTTCACCATATCCCCCACTCTGACCCTCACCATGATTTAACCCATATAGAAATATAATTGACAAAGGATATTAAATATTTTTTATACTTTACATCCTATATTCAATCGCACTATTTCTTTTACCCCAATTTTCAATCTTGTCTCATCACTGCAACGGGCTCGGCGAGGCGAAGGTGGAGTCATGCGTCCTCCGAAACATGACCCGCCTAACCGTGCTCCTTAGCAACTGCCAGCCGCACCAATGTGTAGGAGGAAACACCGTTCATCTGGCAACCGGGGTCATTCAGCAGGCACCCAGCCCACCACAAGGAGTCACTAGAGCGCAATGAGCCAAGTAAAGCCCCACCAGCCGAACCCTCCCCTAACCCAGATGACGCTGTGCAAATTGTGGCACAGCCCGGGAATGAACCCAGGTCTGTAGTAACACCTCTAGCACTGCGATGCAGTGCCTTAGACCACTGCGCCACTCTGTAGGCTCAGTCGCACTTTTTCTATGTCTAACCCTGACTCTTATATACTCTTATATAAAAAAGGTGCTATCTAGAACCTAAAAGGTTATTTTTGGTTCCAGGTAGAACTATTTTGGGTTCCATGTAGAACCCTTTCCACAAAGGGTTCTACATGGAACCAAAAATGGTTCTACCTACAACCAAAAATGGTTCTCYTGTGTGGACAGCCGAAGAACCCTTTTGGAACCCTTTTTTCTAAGAGTGTATTATTCCATATAACATGAGCTCTAACTTTTCAAAAATTCTTCCTAGAAACTGTAACAGAAAATCTGTTACGTGTATCCGGAAGTTTAGAACTGAATAAAATAGAAGACAAATCTAAAAGGGGGTATGCGCCAAAACAGTTATTTAGCTAGCTCAGTCCCTGAGAAACTGTTTGTTGCTCTCTGAGGCCCATTAAGACGTGCAGTTTGTGTAAGATGTACATAAGTGGAACCAGCTTTAACTCCTGATGCTGACATATACACATAGATGAGTGCACACGCACACACTCACACATGCATGCACATACACACACAGGGTAGTAACAGATAGCCTTTCCGCCCCGCCTGGCAACACCCACCTCCAGAGCACTGAGGCACCAAATTAATCCTTCATCAGCCAGTTAATATAAAACAGATTAGTGATTTGTTAGCAAGCTGGTACTAAAGCTTTTTATTAACTTCTTTAGGAAGTTTTAGTTGGCACCCCCCCAAAAAAAATTATGTTTCTACCACAGATTTGGGGGGTTTAGATAAAAATAATAATAATGGTAGTTGTAAGGGTGGAATCATTACATAGAACATGTTTGTCTGTCTGTAAGGTTAGAGCATCCCTACAGCTATGGAGCACAGCTGCATCTTTGAATTAAATTAAGTTTCAGGGAACCTTGATGATTTGCTTCTGTCAGGCTGAGTCCAGTGAATTAGCTCCCTCTATTGACACTTTTATTTAATGACAAACGTAAGGTAAAATAAGTAATGAGTGTAATGTGTTACTTTTGGAAATGCATTAACTGATTGATTGGGTAGTCTGTTCGTAAAAATGTGATTTGGTTAGACTCCTTACGGGCCCCAACGAGGGCCTCGACTGCCTGTCCAACTGTAAAGTATTTTCTAATGTTTAATAAAAAAAAAACATGCATCTCTTCAAACAGGTTTTGTTCTCACGGTTGTTATCTTTTGTGGAGCGAGGGAAAAGTCTAAACATTTAAAACATCAATTGAGGCATCGCATGTAAAGTGCTTGTTGACCCTTACAATAATGCCTTGTCTTTTCTGTGGAACGTTCCCACAGTTTTTAGGGTGGACTAAAACTATATTCTGGTTAGGATATCTGATAATTTATGCAACCCATTCTGCTGCAAAAAATCATTCGGTCTCTAGACCGAATGATCATACTTTTAAATCAGCAGCAACTGAAAATCGCAGTCCTTTTTAATTCCAAAACCAAACGGGGGAACAATGTTGTACTCAGCCCCCATTGCAGAAACAGTCACTATAATGATGCTTGTCAAATGGAGTGTGACATTCCAGAGGTTCTCTGTGTGATCCCTAATTGCTTTCACAGAGTTCTGACGGTTCCTGGAGTTCTAACAACCCAATTAGTGAGTGACCCGCCTTTCGGTCCTTTCTGTCCTTCTGGGGCATGAGATTGAGGCTTGACCGTTTCTCACCATTCTTTGATCAGACAAGAGGACGATAAGACATCGGCTCATCCCCAAATTCTGTTTGTGAAGTTGGATTTGTTTTTTTATCGAAGGTTCAAAATGGCCTTTTAGGTGGATTAGCCTACCGCCGAATCCAAGGTTTGATTGTTGAGTTTCCTGTTTGAGGTGCTTACAAGCCATGTTGTTCCTTCTCCTGTTGAATTGTGCCTGGGGCTTATTGCTCACAGATGACCTGGAAGGTGCCATCGAGGAGAATAAGGAGCTGGGCAAAGCCATTCTGGAGATGCTGCACATCAATAAGCTGTCTGCACCCCATGTGGCCAAACCACACCCCTACATGAGACAGGTCTATCAGCTTCTGGACACACAAGAGGCCCGAGACTTGGGAAGCTCTGATGGAACACTGGTGCAGAGTTTCCGGAGTGTTCTGGGTAGGAGCCTAACTTGAAACCGTTATACCGTAAATAAGATATTTTCCTGACATTGATTGGTCCTCATATGGAATTTGAACAATATGTTTAATGTCTTATTAGCTAGTGAAATTCCTGTTAGTCCTGAAAACAATTCTAGCTTGCAGTTAGCTAATATCAGCTTTATTATACCATAGTTGTTCAAGGAAAGTTGTGTATGTGATGTTATTCATTGATGCCTGTGTTTTGTGTGTTCTGTGCTGTGGGCCAACTTTGGATGCAATCAACTAGATTGATTAACATTGTCTCTCTTTATGTTCCTTGGACCAAGCAGGCCCACCGCATGCCCCTGCAGGATGGATCTGGTTCAACGTCTCCCACCTGAAGCCTTCTATGGCCGTGGCTGAGCTCGTCCTGCTCCGCAAGACCCTCCACCCCGACCCCCTCAGTGTCACGGTGGCCCTGCACAGCCTGACCCGGGGGGCGAGTGGCCTAAGCGTGAGCCCTCCCCTCGAGGAGAGGATCCTGACCCTGGATCAGCTACCCCCGTCTGGCTATGATGTGTTCGACGTGTCCCCCTTCATGTTCTCCTCCATGCCTCTGGACGTGGTGGGCTTCCAGCTGCGCTACACGGACGAGAGTGGGAGCCTGGTGCTTCATGAGGCCCTGACCCAGAGCCTCTACTGCCTGGGGGGCGGCTCCCTCAGCGAGCCCCTGCTGGTGGTGTACCGGGCTAGGCCGCTTCGCCCCCAGACGACGGCTGCCACCAATGGGTTCCGGCCTGAGCGGAGACAGCGCCAGCACTGCAGCACGAGGAGCCATGAGAGGAGGAGCCTCTTCCTGGCCAAACGAAATGGCTACAAGCGCCGCCGCTTTGATGCTAGCTCTGACCCACAGTGTCGGCTCTATCACCGCTATGTTGACTTCAACAAGGGCGATCTGGCAAACTGGATCCTACAGCCGTCAGGGTTCAATGCTACCTTCTGCAGGTGGGAACGTCACACAAATATACATTGAGCTCCAAAAGTATAGGGACAAATTCACTTATATGTTTATTAAAGTAATAAAAGGTAAAATATTTGGTTCCCTATTCCTGGTAGACAGTGACTACCTGTGACTCTAGCCTGTGACTCTCCACATTTGCTGTTTGTTTTGGTTGTGTTTCAGATTATTTTGTGCCCAATAGAAATGAATGGTAAATAATGTATTGTGTCATTTTGGAGTCCTGGAGTACTGTAAATAACAACAGAATATGCTTATTAACTCTTCTACATTAATGTGGCTGCTACCATGATTACAGATAATTCAGAATGAATCGTGAATAATGATGAGTGAGAAAATGACAGAAGCACAAATATCATACTTAACTTTGTACTACTTTAATACACGTAAGTGAATTTGTCCCAATACTTTTGGTCCCCTAAAATGGGGGACTATGTACAAAACGTGCTGTAGTTTCTAAACGGTTCAACCAATATGGATGAAAATACCCTCAWATTAAATTGGACAGTATGYACTTTAACCTCATAGTCATTGTATCATTTTAAATCCAAAGTGCTGGAGCCAAAATAATAACAAAATGTGTCACTGTCCCAATACTTTTGGAGCTCACTGTAAATTATGACTTAACTACCCAAGTTATGATGTCATTGCAGTCAGTTTTGCAAAACTGACTGGGTAGTGAAGTGATCATCCAATACATAACCTTTGATGTATTTATAATTAGAGCGTTATCCCATTTCAGAGGTACCTGCCACATTGGGAATTCAGAAGTGTCCATAGAAGGATTTAGAGCAAGGAAAATGTCACCTGAGGAGAGATCAGTAAATAGGTATGTGCAGGGGCGAAAATCTGATATCAACCTTGGAGGGGACAATTACATTAAATTTTCTCAAGAGCAATTCCTGAGGGGGACACCAAAAGTAGTGCTGTAACACATAGTATACGTTGTTATATGTTAAATGTATATTGAGGAACCATAATTCCTACAACTGGATAATTGATAGGTACAGTAGTTAACTGAAGGGTTTTCCCAACTTGTTCAAATGTTTAAATCATTATAATTCTACTACTAATAATAGTTATAGCAGTGCTCCTTACCAGTCCAGTATGTATGCAGGTATTCGTACTTACAACCAGCAATATCAAGAAAGGTCAGTAGGTGCAATGGTACTGTACACTGTATGGGTGTAGTTTTCATAAATACAATGAACATGGTGTGATCACATCTAAAAAGAATCTCCATTGAGAACCATCACAAAGTTGGTCTCCGTATTGAATTGACCTTTTAATTTGACTTTTTCTGATACATTTATATAGTCATTAAATATGTGCACTGGCCTGAGTCTACTACAATATCTTTGCAAGAACAAAAAGCTTAAATAAGTACAGTTCTAAAAGCAATAACTACTTCAATGAAAAACCCAAAATAATCAAACAAAATATCCTTCAGTCAGTGTCTCAACTCTTCAAACAGCAGCTATGGACAAGTTGTCGCACAAAGTATGCTATTTTAAATAAAATAACATGAAATAATAATTTGTAAGTGTACTGAAAACTACTAAACAAAAGAACAAATATCAATTACACCAGGGGTTCCTCAACAGGGTCCATGGACTAATTGCAAGGGTCCGTGAAATAAAAAGTGTAATGAATGTAGTAAGTCCACAAGGTATTCCAGTAAGTTTACATATAATTATAGAGGGGGTGGAGGTCCCTGAGGACCGCTCAAAAACCTTGCCTCAAAATATGTCAGGGGTTCCAGTACCCAAAAAGTGTGAGAACCACTGCTATAGCACACTACTGAACAAAAGAACCGAGCATATGTTTTGCGGTTCCTCAACAACACATCAGTTGCCACTTTCGCAATGCCTCGCCTGTTGTCTCCGCACACCCTGTATAGCCCAATAAACTCCTTGTGAGGGACATGGTCATGGTCAACATAACGCAGACAGACATTCTCCTGTTCAGCACCAGAGACATCTTGAGTACCATCAAAAATTAATGAAAATGTACAATCGAAGAGCCTAATCTCAGCTGCAATGCCTCGAATGACTATTGGCCATGATGTTCAGAATTCATTCTGTGCTTTGGGCCTGTGTACATTGTGGTACGCTCTGTTAACCACTTCAGTAAATGGGATCATCTCTTCTGCCCTAAGTTTCAAAAGCTGGTATAAATTCCACTGTCATCCGTGTGGCCTCTAAAAGCTTGTCCCTGTCTTACTACATGCCGCACCAAACTAACAATTTTCATCAAGCAATGCCTGCGTCTCCTGCTGTTTACCCCACGCGCTGGATAACTGACACTGATTGGATTTAGCTGGTGTGCTGTTACAATTACAAAGTGGCGGTGGGTTTGGCAGTTTTGATGTGCTGTGAATTTTTCAAATGGCTTTCTTCCAGTTCCTAAATCCTGGCACTAATGAAGGCAGCATCTGCTCTTTGGCCAAAAGATGGCTGGCTTGAAAACCCTTGGCTACAGTGAAAACACAACACTTCTTTTATTGATGGATTATAATGTAGCCAGGGAAATCGCGAACCATCTCTCTTGAAACGTCAACACTCTGTTGGCAAGAGTTTGCGGTTCTATAAATTGTGGGTGTGGCTGATATGGTTTTGTGCCATCACTGTGGTAACTGGACAATGCTGTGCCACTGTCCCTATACTGGTGCTGCTGGCAACAAGGGTGACATTGGTCCTGCCGTGGCTGTGACACTGTCTCTGAGTCTCTCTCTCCTGGCTCTTTCCCTTTCATCACCCTAACTGACTCACAGTCTGTCTCCTAGAAAAGAAATAAGGTGTTTGCCGTACTCCTAACTACCGGTACCCAAAACTACACAATTAATCACAAACAGCAATACCATTGCCGTAAACAAATCTTAGTTTAGTCACCAGTTTAAGTTGAGAGTGGGGTATCCATGGCATTTTCCAATTATGTCCCTATTTTACAGTCAAAAAAATTGAGAACCTTTCATAATGTTGCCAAACAAAGACTCAACAAACTTACCTGAGACTCCCTGTCTCTGCCAATCTGTCCCTGCATATCTGTCCCCAGCTCTGCTGTCTGTGTGCCATCTGTTGCCTGCTCTGCCTAATGACATCATTGTGAACATTCCCATTAGCATTTCACTTCTTTCTTATGAACATTTTATCAAACTAGTCTTTGAGATATTAGGCTACTAGAGTTCTTACTATGCGTTTTGGTGTACTGACAAATACTCTGATGTCCGTCTTCTTACTTTTTTCTGCCATTTTTCTACCTGGCTGGCTGGCCTAGCTGCACACACACACATTTACACAACACATGCTGCAACCTTTTGTAATTTTAATAGTTTGTTTCATATTGGCTGGCTTCCAACAATAGCTGAATTTGTAAAGCTAGCGAGCACCAATTCCGTTTCTGTGTGTTTGCTATAATCTTTGCTACCTGGTTAAATAAAGGTGAAATAAAAAATAATAAAAAAAAGTTCACGAGCGACAATTTATCTTTTGCAACGAGACCATTATATATATTTAAGACAATGGTAGAAGAGAGTGTAGTTCTGTTCTGTTCAGTTTGGACTTCAGTTTATCGCTAACCTTATCACAGGGACGTCGAAGCACTACAGCTGCATGCTGATCTTGGAATAAACTGACGATAGCAAAGATTCCATCTTTGACGACGCCACATAAATGGAATAGGTACTAGCTAGCTTGATAGTTAATGTTTGCTTTAGTTTGCGCGCTAGCTCTGCAAATTCAGCTAGTGTGTGAACCCTGCCAACATAAAAATAAATAAATAACATTGCTATGGACCTGCTATGGACCTGCTATGGATTGACTGGATTAACYTTACGTCAGTTACGTACATGTCCCTTTCGGACAGTAGATACGAACCCTCTATTACCTTGCCAGCTAAAGAACTGGCAGTGGATCAAACCATTGTGAGGCAAAGGGCGGMGGGGGTCGCAATCTTTTGAAACTTAAAAACGCGCTATTAAGTGTCTATAAYCAGCACAAGTGCTTTCATTGCGTATTATTAATATTATTGAAATTACATAGTTATGTTTACAGTGATATATTGGGGGGGACAAATCATATTTTTCCCAAGATGGGGGGGTCGTGTCCCCSCGTCCCCCCTGGGATTTCCGCCTATGGGTATGTGTTGAGAACTCGATATCCAGTATGCACTACAGATACTGTAGTAGCCTTTGTGTAGCTATTTGTAGACAATACTGCCCTACAAAGGCAAAACACAGTAACTACACTTTCAGTCAAAATGTTGTTAAGACTGAAATGAGGCGTTGTAGTATCTGTTTTATCTTGTGACAGTGTCCTGGTTCTATTATGTTCTGTTTCAAAGAAAATGGAGTTTGAAATTTGCAGTAACTACAAAATCTAAGGAAAAACCAAGGAAAACAGCAGTAACAGAAGTTACTGCACTTTTACTTTGTTTCACCATGTTTTGACTGCAGTTACCCGCTCTGCCATGCAAAGACAAAGAGCAGTAAACACGTAAACAGTGAAACTGAAAAAAATGGCTTTAAAGTTATTTGCTGTCCAGACAAATACAATATATTGTAGGTAGATAAGTGATAACGCACTGATGTATCATCTTATTAGGAAGTCATTTTTATGCATACCAACCATGACCTATGACCCATAAATGAAATAAATGACCATACAAAGTCAAACAGAAAGACAACAATTAAATTGGATAAACACATTTAGATTGTAGATATATATATTTTTAAAATATAAATGTTCCGTGTGATGAAATAGTCCTTACCTCATGGCGAAAAAATGCTTGTGGGTTACCACAACAACATTCAATACATGAAAACACAACTACACAACACCATTAAGTATAGTTGGAATGTAGTTGGAACTCTCAAGCTGTTTCCATCAAACAGAAAAACAACAGAGTTGAATAAACACATTTAGATTGTAGATATTGCACTTTGCCTTTGCATGACCCATATTTAAGGTCAGATCAGTGGTCATGGTTGATCTGCATAAAATTATTCACAATAACATGATACATCAGTGCATTACCACTTATCTACCTACAAAATAATTGACTGGCTAGCAAAAAAACTTTCAAGCAATTTTTCTGTTTCACTGTTGGCGTAATTACTGCGTTTTGCCTTTGTAGAGCAGAATAGACATCCACTTTGTATAGTTTCATATCCATTAGGACAATATTATTCTGCAGGATTGTTGTAATTAGGGTTGCAAAATTCTGGTAATTTTACCAAAATTCCCAGGTTTTCCAGAAAATCCCGGATGGAGGATCCCTGATTTCCTGCTTATTCTCTACTGATTCTGGTAGTCTTCCAACCGGGATTTCTGTTACAGGAATTTTGCGACTGTAGTTGTAATATTTCGTTTCCTTCAATTTCAGCTCCAACTGTGTTCCACTGGAGCTGTCATCTCTCACCGTGATGTATAGGAGTGAAACGGATGACGTCATAATCCAGAAATTTAGAGATGCTAGGGCAGAGAGCTGCACATGCCAGCGACAGGCTAAGCATTGAAACCAGCTCCCACGTACAGTATTTACCTATCCTAGCCACTGGAGGGCGAAATTGCTTATTGAATCTGAAGTAGGATGCCTGCTAGCAGACCGGCTAGTAGACCTGGGAGAAAAGGATTAGGGTAATTTTATGTTTTGACAAATCTATGAACGAGGGTTGATAGACTGTATGTTCTGGTGTGGTGGGTGAATAAAAAATAGACTTGAAAAATGTCCTCCTGTTTACTACATGTGTTACAACTCAAGAGCTTTTAGTCCATCCAATACAAGCATTAGAATAAAGAATCAATTGAATACATTACACAAACAGGCTTTTTGTTATAAGACTTGTCGTTTGGAAGTGCAGCAAAACAGTTTTTTTTTTATAACTGTATACTATATTATAGGCTAATTTACATATTGTACTTATCTGATCCTTTCAGATCTACAATGGTGCTTGTAGGGTTATGGGCTCGGCGCGGGTTGGGGTTGATTCGGAATTTAGCCTTTCCTCCCATAGGGCCAGTGAACCACAGCTTTATATGGACAAAATTCCAGCTATCAAATGACAAGTGTAAACCAGGGATTAAAAAATATTACAGCCTAGGAGTCACTGCCTTGCTTAAGGGCAGAATGGTTTCTTTCTTCACCTTGCTGGTTTAGGGATTCGAACCAGCAACCTTACGGTTATTGGCCAAACACTATTAACCGCCAAACACTATTAACCACTAGGGTAACTAGGAGTTCGAGCTAAACTTGGGCAGGAAGAGCAGGAAGAGGAAGAACAACCCACTACTTAACAGTCAAACATCTGATTGGTTGTAGCTGTAGTTCTTTAAAAACGCAGCCATAACTGTGGGGGAACGATTATCCGATTTGATCGGTGACAACTGAGAGGTCCCGTTAGTTGTAAACGCAGAGTGGATAGGTTGACGTTTGTTTGCTATTTACAGTGTTAGATTGTGCATTATTCTACTTTTATTATCAGGGTGACATCTGTGTCGAGGGATAGGCTACAGTATGTTTATTTTATTTGGATGAACCGAGCAGACAGCAAGTTCCAAGAATTGGATCGCCGAGGAGCTGAACCTGCCGCCTGCGAGCCTATGATCCGGCATATTTATCAGTCTATGAAGCCTACTGTATGAAATTCAAGTATGTCAGGAAAACATTTTAAAGGCCATGAAGTCAGTTGCTGCATCAAATATTTTATTTTTGGATTTAACATAATATTTTGGGTAAGTGTGTTTTTCTTCTTGCTATTTGCCAYTCGTATTGTCTTTCATTGTGCAATTCTGAATCTGCAATCTGATGTTGTAAAATTAAACTGTAGGCCCAGCTAGAGGAAATGGCTTAAGTGATATTATAATAGCCTAATTATTGTGAATAATATTCCCATGAGGATTTTACGACCAAGATGCTTCACAAGCTGTTGGTATATTGACGTATTAAATGATCGTCCGTTAAAAACTATAATAAATGATAACATGTGATCTTTCGATGTGTGTATAGCAGCAAGCCACTTTGGTTGTGTTGCCATGCATTGCAAGCTATTTTTAACTTGCTTATTTTGGTTTGTGGATATGCACAATAGCCTTCACATAGACTGCTACTCAGAGCACTTTTTAATTTTCAGTCTCCACGGTTCCCGGTAATCCGCTTTCTGTCCTCGTTTGTCGGGACCAACTCACATCATTGTGAAAAGTTTTTCTTCACATGCGAATGGTTGCGTAAACATGAATATGCACTATTTATTATCATCATCGGACTACATTCCCAGTAAGCAAAATTACGTTGAAAAAACGTATAAAATCCAAACGTTGAAGTGGCATCTTTTCTGGAGATTGAAAATAAATATTTTACAAGCGTTTTTCGGGTTCTGAATGAAAGTGGAAAATATGTAATTTATGGACGTTTAAAATACGTATTTTCTTTGTCATTGATTCTATGGCCAAATTTCAACTGCACATACTAGACATTCTCAAGTAATCCATATAATATAGGAACGATTGCAATATAGAATATGTATCATTGCTGCCATCTGTCACATGCACTTATGTTAGCTTTTACAAAAGCTTAAAATTGTCAGTGATAATGTTCAAAGCAGTCCTACTAAATAAACCAACAGTCCACTTCAACGACAATAACAGTCTCAGTAACTGATCTGTTGTTGTTCATCTACCCTAATTGAATGCATTGACTGTCAGTCGCTCTGATTAACAGCATCTGCTGAATCACCAAAATGTAAATGTAAAAAATAAACACATGCAAAGCATACTGTTCTAATGAGCTCCGCCCCCAAACAAGTACACATTTGGTCAGTCTGGACTAGTCTGAACGAATCATAGACGTCTAGTCTATATTTCATTAGTTTGAACAGCACAATAGAGTATGGCACAGCTCGGTACAGTGGAGTACAGTACGGTACGATACAGTACAGAAGATTTGTATTCCGTAGAGTATTGTACAGTTTAATTTAGTAGAGAACAGTACAGTACATCAGAGTAAAGTAGGGTACAGTACAGTACATTATACTGTACTCTACTGTGCTCTACTGTGCTCTACTGTATTGTACTACACTCTACTTTTCTTTACTGTACTGTACTCTGCTGTACTCTACTGTATTGTGCTTTGCTGTCCTGTGCTTTGCTGTCCAAACTTGTGAAACATAGATGTCTATGATTGGTTCAGATTTGGTCTGATCCGGACCCGACCAAATGATTGGTTCAGATTTGGTCCAGTCCGGACCAGACCAAATCTGAACCAATCATAGAAAGCTACAGTTGAAGTCGGAAGTTTACATACACCTTAGCCAGATACATTTAAACTCAGTTTTTCACAATTGCTGACCTTTAATACTAGTAAAAATTMCCTGTCTTAGGTCAGTTAGGCTCACCACTTCATTTTAAGAATGTGAAATGTCAGCATAATAGTAGAGAGAGTGATTTATTTCAGCTTTTATTTATTTCATCACATTCCCAGTGGGTCAGAAGTTTACATACACTCAATTAGTATTTGGTAGCATTGACTTTAAATTGTTTAACTTGGGTCAAACTTTTCGGGTAGCCTTCCACAAGCTTCCCACAATAAGTTGGGTGAATTTTGGCCCATTGCTCTTGACAGAGCTGGTGTAACTGTCAGGTTTGTAGGCCTTCTTGCTTGCACACGCTTTTTCAGTTCTGCCCACAAATGTTCTATAGGATTGAGGTCTTGGCTGATTTCTGTTGATTTTCCCATGATGTCAAGCAAAGAGGCAGTGAGTTTSATGGTAAGCCTTGAAATACATCCACAGGTACACCTCCAATTGACTCAAATTATGTCAATTAGCCTATCAGATGCTTCTAAAGCCATGACATAATTTTCTGGGATTTTCCAAGCTGTTTACAGACACTTTGTTGACTGTGCATGTAATCTTCTGACCAACTGGAATTGTGATACAGTGAATTATAAGTGAAATAATCTGTCTGTAAACAATTGTTGAAAAAATTACTTGTGTAATGCACAAAGCAGATGTCCTAACCGACTTGCCAAAACTATAGTTTGTTAACAAGAAATTTGTGGAGTGGTTGAAAAACTGTTTTTAATGACTCCAACMTAAGTGTATGTAAACTTCCGACTTCAACTTTATGTTTCACAAGTTTGGACAGCAAAGCACAGTACAGTAGAGCACAGCACAAACTTTTCCGGACAAATCTATGTCCATGGACGTTGAAATCAAGGCCAGTCCAGATCGCACCAAAGAAGATTAAAAAAAAGATGATTGGTCCGGACAGGTCCAAAAAAAGACGTTGGCCTCGATCCATGCGTAGTGGGTTATGTCTACTCAATTCACACTCAGTTTTTCCCTGTGAAAAGTAGGCCTAATGAATGTCCATTCCAAGACRGCTTATTGTTTACCTAACACTTAGCCTACACACCTAATCTAATTGTGACTAGGCCTATTAGTGAATTGTCTCAGATCTACTGCGAACCTACAGTATACCATTGATTGTAGGACTGACAACACTGAAAAAGGAGGATAGCTTCAAAAGATCCCATCATTATTTCAGTGACTTCATGTCCGACAGGGAGAGCTCACTATATGATACCAAGTAGCTGGAAAAATAGGTTAATTAATTAAATAAACATCACTATTGTTGGGAGAACATGTTTTGGACTCACGTCTGTGTTTCTTATTCCCCTTTAGTTTCAACTGCCCCGTTAGAGAAATGCATGAGCCAGAGTTTAAGGGTCATGTCCAGAGGGACAAAGACCATAACAAGGACATTTTTATATAATAAACCTATCTCTGAAAAACAAATTTGGCTCTTCAATGTCTTCCCTTGAAGATTGAAAAAAGGCAAAGTCTTCCCATGATGCTTTTTCTTCATCTGTTGCCTCTGGAAAGTTTTTGGACTGGGAATAGCTGACCAGGGAGATCTTTTCCCATTAGGATTACGTACAGGTCATGTGACTCTCTAAAGTCTTATGCTGGCTCGCAGGAGTTTGGCAGAAATGGTTGCCTGGTTAATACAATGCTAATGTAATCCCATTCAACGCCCTCCATCGCCTTTGTTCCCCTCAACCCCTCCCTCTGACCTTCCTCCTAAAGTCCGTCCCATTCGGCATTGTCTGCTTTCAGTGCCATTGACCATGTCCATGATCGTGAGAGCCAGTGGTCTGCTAATGGTTTGAGCATTATTGTGGTCTTAAGTGATGCGGCTGCAAGAGCCTGATTTCACCTGCCATGATAGAGAACCTATACCTGAAATGGTTCTAGCCATGTCGCTGGCATGGTTATGCATTCTGTACTATAATGTACTTTTGATAACCAATTTGTGGTAAAGCTGGTATAGATGTTGAGATGAATGGGAATGCTGGTGAAGAGTTAAGGTATTTATGGGTAATGCCTAATGCCAGTAACATCTCTGATTCTGAGATAAAGCAAGCTAGGACCATAGAGATGGTTTGCATGTGAGAACCCCTTTACGGTTGCCCGTTGTCGTCAAGATGTGACAATATATATACAGTATATATCAAAGATCCATGTGAGAGGGCTTTGATAAACTACACAACTCTATCCTAAATGTCTTTGGAGGGTATTGCGTTGTGTAATACAGAAGTGCTCATAATATCAGATTTATAAATGGAGCTAGTGCCACTAAAGAGAGGTTGCGTCAATAATTTATTGCAGAATTTTCAATGGGATTATGAGTGCAGTATCAGCGTTAAACTTTCTGTCACTGCATATTCTATTAAATCCAAGCTTTCTGTTTGTCATTGAAGCCACACATCCATGCCATGGCCAACAATAGGCCTAACTCACTGAAATCACTATCAACCACATTTAAAACTATCATTAATAACCCAAAGAATTGTCATTTTATCTGACATTGGAATGTAATATTTTCAGGCTTTCGCACATTTGTATCAACATTGTATCAACATTGTATCAACATTACAGAAAGTTCTCATCGGGCTGTAATGAATTAAAGGCCAGTGGATAAATAAAGGCTTTGGACACAGCTATAGCAACAGAATGGCAGCCAGAAGAAACATTGTTTGTGGTATTTTTGTAATAGTTTTCTCTCTGGGGGTCCATCTGGGACCATCGTCTGGAGTACCTCACAGTGTCTGGTGAAGTTCGAGATCACATATTACACAACTGGAGTCTTTACAAAACAAGAACCATGGAAACCAAAGGGTTTGCGTTGTGATTTGTCATTGTCACATCACATTAAATGTGCTAAAGAGGAGTGAGTGTGAATTATGACTATAGCTTTATACATAATGATAATCCTCCTCATCTCTTTACCCTATCACTACAGTTGTGAGTTTAGAGTTCAGATTATCCTCTGGCCCGTGGAGATATTACATTTTTAATCAGTTCTTCTCCAGTATCTGACTGTGTTGATTTGAAAGATTTGTCATGGGCCCTCTTATCCTCAGAAGGTTATACAGCTGCACCATTGAGAGCATCTTGACTGGCTGCATCACTGCTTGGTACGGAAACTGCTCGGCATCCAACCGCACAGCGCTACAGAGGGTAGTGCGTACGGCCCAGCACGTCACTGGGGCCGAGACTCCTTGTCCAAGACTCCAGCCTCCCGAGTCAGTCTGTTACCGCACGGCAAGCGGTAGCAGTCTGGGACTAATAGGCTCCTGAACAACTTCTACCCCAAAGCCATGACTGCTGAACAGTTAATTAAACAGCTACCCAGACTTTCTGTTTTCACCCCCTACCTACATGTACTTCAATCAATCACCTAACCAAACCTACATGTACATATAACCCCAGTCAATCACTCCAACTACCTCATACCCCAGTACACTGACTCAGTACCGGTGGTACTCCTTGTATATAGCCTCGTTATTGTTATTTTATTGTATTACTATTTTCTTTTTATCTATTTGTTAATATTCATACTTGTGAACTGCATTGTTGGGAAAGGGCTCGTAAGTAAGCATTTCCCTGTTTATTTGTTTTTTGGAAAGCTACCAGGTCTTGCCAGCCATTTTGATACTCAGTGTAATCTCAGGGAATTAAAGAAGTGGCGTAGGTACAGTTTGCATTTTCCTACAAACGTTTCAGCCGTCTTGCTTTCAATGGCTGAAGGGATCATTTATTATAGTGATGGTTACAATTCTCATATGGTTCATAAACAAATAGCTAATAGGGTTGTGTACTAAGTAACCAATAATCGATCTTTCAATGATATACAGAAAACGAACCCTAACCTGACATGTATGCAGCTCAACCCTACTCCCAAGGGTTACTTTATTTAGGGTGACTTTATTCATCATGGCTCTCTCTTCCCTCGACGAGGACACATTCAAAATGGGGCCCAGAGGACCAGACACATTTTCTCKTTTCCCTAAATCTGCAGATTGTGCTTCGAAACGCACAGTAAACCAACCATATCTAGGCTACATGACCCACAGTGTGTGTCGGCCATAAATTGCCTCTGATACAGCATTTAACAACCTGAGATTTAGCCTAACACTATTATTCTCATCCCAATTCTGGTTCACACACTGTATGACAATATCCCTGTATGATAATACAGCTTACTTTCTAGTCTCGCATTTGACTCCATTGTCTCTGAACTGGTAGCCAATAAAAGTGCAGGAGAGGAAGGAATCCGCTCAAGGATTTCACCAAGTGACCAATGGGGACTTTAAAATAGTTCCAGAGTTTAATGGCCTGTGCTAGAAGAAAACTGTGGATGGATCAACAACATTGCAGTTATTCCACAATGCTAACCTAATTGACAGAGGGAAAAKAATAAAGTCTGTACAGAATGCAAACATTCCAAAACATACATCCTGTTTGCAACAAGGCACTAAAGTTATACTGCAAAAAATGTGGCAAAGCAATTCACTTTTTGTCCTGAATACACATGTTTGGGGCAAATCCATTACAACACATTACTGAGTACCACTCTCYATATTTTCAAGCATAGTGGTGGCTGCATCATGTTATGGGTATGCTTGTAATCGTTTAGGACTGGGGATTTTTTCTGGATAGAAAATAAACTGAATGGAGCTAAGCACAGGCAAAATCCTAAGGGAAAACCTTGTTGTCTGCTCTTCAGCAGACACTGAGAGATGAATTCACCTTTCCAAAGTCCAAATCTACACTTGAATTGCTTACCAAGAAGACAGTGAATGTTCAGGAGTTACAGTTCGGACTTAAATCTACTTGAAAAGCTATGGCAAGACCTGAAAATGGTTGTCTAGCAATGAATTTTGAAAAGAATAGTGGGCAAATGTTGCACAATCCAGGCGTAGAAAGCTCTTACAAACTTACCCAGAAAGACTCACAGCTGTAATCGCTGCCAAAGATGCTTCTACAAAGTATTGACTCACAGGTGTGAATACTTATGTAAATAAGATATTTCTGTATTTTATTTTCAATACATTTGCAAACATAACTTAACTTTGTCATTATGGGGTGTTGTGTGTAGATGGGTGAGACAAAAATCWATTTAACCCATTTGAATTCAGGCTGTAACACAAGAAAATGTGGAATATGTCAAGGGGTATGAGTACTTTCTGAAGACGTGGTATGTGACCGTGAGCCTTGCTGAGATGAATGACAAGTCGAAGTGCTCTCTGTTGTCATGACAACAGATGCCTTTAGGCATTGTTGTCAAGGGGAAGGAACTTAGTAGTTAGGCTGTTCTAASAATCACCAAGCATTTTTTTCAGGATATTGATATAATCGCCCCCCAAAACCTAGCCAGTTTGTTTGTGCTATCATGCCAGCTCCCTGTCACTCATGGTCCTGTTTGGCTTGACTGACAGCAATGGAGTTGGCAGGAGCACAAACAGTTCTGGGCTACCCAAAACCACCCTCATTGTCTTTAGGTAGAATTCAAACAACTCAGAGCCGTTACATTTGCCAACACCCACCCCTCGGTTGACAAACAACCATTAGGGCCTCACTGTAGGCAGAAACCGAGATGGCGGAGGGTTGCTTTAACCGGGACTATCCATCCCTCTGACGTGTTGTTTTAGCCACAGCTGGGGTTTCTGTGTTTTTATGAGAAGATCAAGCTACCACATTACTGTGTGTATGCATGCACGTGTATCACTCCATTTGTGATTTGCGTGTGTGTGTGTGTGTGTGTGTGTGTGTGTGTGTGTGTGTATGGGTGTGCATGAGTGTGGGTGTATGAGTGCATTGACTATGTCCATCACCCAGCTGTCGAGGCTTAGCTCTTGTCTCTCATGTTAGTGTAGCCTATTGATCCAAGCCGTTTGGGTGTCCCAGCCATCAGAACACACAGGACGGCTCCTTCTGGCCCTTCCTCTCACATACAGTAAATATGCAGAGCACTGACCAAACTGCGCCATCACCCTACATGTTATGTCATTCTTCTCCAGAGTGACAATGAACTTGTATCGTTGATCATCGAGAGATGGCTGATCGAAGTTTAGGGGTGTGCTGCTCTTCTTTATAGCTCAGCTCATCTAGCCACACATCTCTGTTGGTTGTGGCACCCTCTTTATACTTGCCCCTAGGCCTCGGATCTCAGACCAGACCTTAGCCAACAGCTCTGTATTACAACCACATGAAGTGGCCCTGGTGCACTAACAGGAGATCAGTGCTGTTCAGGATAGAGTAATAGTTTGCAAACGATGCCAGACTGCAACCAGATGGGGTGCAATGGCCGCTCTGCCAGTGTCCCAATGTCCCCTGTAGCTGGCGTATAAATGCAGCCGTTTGTTCATATCATTCCGTGACATATAGGGCCAGCAAAGTTGCACTGCCTGTTCAATCCGAGCTGGAAGGTTGGACAGCGTGGGCCTGTCTCGTTCACTTCCTGTTGTTGTCATTTGGAAATGGTCCACTGCATTCAGCCAGATTCCAGATGCCTGGCCCCACCCCACAGCTTCCTTTCAGACAGACAGACGGATGTACGGACAGGCAGAAAAACAGAATAKACAAACATACGGACAGACGGTCAGACAGGGAGGGAGGCACCTCAGACTTGTCTCTCTCTTTAAACTGAGATAGCAGTTTAAGATGTTATCACTAAATTAGTTAGTTRGTTCTGTCTGGCTTTTCAGAATAAGGGTTTCACAAAATTGTCCCAGAAATCAAATCGCTAATATTCTGACTGGGCATACGTTGCAGTTGACTGAGGAATTCCTTGGGAGAATTGTACGTTCTGGCTTTTTTTTAATCCTTGACTCCTGTTTAGAATATGCAAGTGAAGATGTCCAAACATGCAATTTATTACTGGAAAGTGAAGTAATGTGAGTTGTGTGTTTATGTAACTGACGAGCATCGCTGACACCCATGATGTGGAAAACTCTTTTAACCGTCAAAGGTGAAATTGAAAGATAATACCTTTTGACAAAGGTGAACTTGAGTGCAGGAAGGAGAGGTTTCACCCTCTTTTTGTCTCTGAGATTTGTGACAGTATATGATGCAGTAGCGTGATTAATGTGACATATTGTCTTTCTGTGGTCTCTTTCAGTTGCTGGGTGTGGCCTTCCTTGGAATCGGACTATGGGCATGGAATGAGAAGGTGAGTGGAGACTGGGTAACATAAGGACCCAGTAAGAACATCAAATAAGGTCTTATTAAACAAAGAAATGTTCACTTAAGTGCAATATACAATCAGTCTTTTCCCACCCTTTGTCATTTTTCTCCCTTGTGTCTGGAAGAGTAGCAAACCACCTGCTGACCAGCACCATGGCATGCTCCCAAGAATTATCTTGATATAAGACAGCTCAAGTTCTCAAACTTGGGAGTATTTGGAGTAATTTGTGAAAATATGATTACGGAAACAACACCAGAAGTACCCATAAGGGCACTGTCTACCCTTTTGCCTTGCTCTGACATACAGGCCTTGTAGGAGCCATTTTGTCTTACTTATGTGCTTGTTGTGTTGTCTATAGTTTGTCTATCTTGGGTCTTGGGTCTAAGCAGTAAAGAAGCACAAAACCAGTAAGGAGGAAGTGCATGAGTTGTTTTGGGGAATACAAACATAGTTGTTTTTATTAGAATGGTTGAATCTGGGGTGGCAGACAGCTTAGATGTTAGAGCATTAGGCCAGTAACTGAAAGGTTGCTGGATCAAATCCCGAGCTGACAAGGTAAAAATCGGTTGTTCTGCCCCTGAACAAGGCTGTTAACCCACTGTTCCCTGGTAGGCCATCACTGTAAATAAGAATTTGTTCTTAACTGACTTGCGTAGTTAAGTAGAAAAAAATACAAAAAATCTACTAGGGAGGAGCTGGTAGAAGAATACCAAGGCTGACAGCTTGACATACTGTATAATAGGGAGTTAACCTTAGAATGATAGTGGTGCCTGTTACTGAGGTATCCCAGGCCAAAACAGAACCTCTTTTTGATCAAGGACTTTTTATGAATTCTTTACACAAGGTTGGGTCGTAGTGGAATAGAGGAACTCTTAATTAGAACTCTCTGAATTATTTTAACACTTGACCCCTTACATGTTCTATTCAGCCTGCCATTTATGCACTCTATTCCCTCACATGGTTTTATAGCTTCCTTTTTAACCAACATTTTTCTCTTCTCCTCTCTCTCTCTCTCTTCTCTCTCTCTCTCTCTCTCTCTTCTCTCTCTCTCTCTCTCTCTCTCTCTCTCTCTCTCTCTCTCTCTCTCTCTCTCTCTCTCTGTCTCTCTCTCTCTCTCTCTCTCTCTCTCTCTCTCTCTCTCTCTCTCTCTCTCTCTCTCACACCCTCACACGCTGTCTCTTTCTTTCTCTCCAGGGTGTTCTCTCCAACATCTCGTCCATCACAGACCTAGGGGCTTTGACCCTGTCTGGCTCTTCCTGGTGACGGAGGGTCATGTTTATCCTGGGCTTCGCCGCTGCATCGGAGCGCTGAGGGAAAACACCTTACTGCTTCAAGTTTGTACGTCCACAACTCTCTCACTCCCAGTTGGATCCCATAGACATACACATTTCTATGTGTGTGTATGTACATCATTTATGTATATGTTATATAGATGATTGGCTCCCTCTTGAACTCCCACACTTCCCCAGACTTAGTGCCTGTACTTCCCGCGGCTATGTCCCACATGTTTAGTCCAGTATGTGTAGCCTTTTTCTGGGGCTGGAAACCAGCCCACCATGTACCGTCTCACACATCAGCTATTACAGAACACTTCTGCGTAGTTGATTAGTCAGGTGTGTTAGTGTTCCCCCTCTCGTTATCCCTTCTTTCCTCCTCTCTTTCCCCCTCTCTTTATCCCTCTCTTTCCCCCTCTCTTTCCCCTCTTCCCTCTTTATCCCTCTTTCTCTTTCCCCCTCTCTTCTCTCCCCTCTCTTCACCCTCTCTCCTTTCCCCCTCTCTTTATCCCTCTCTTTATCCCTCTCTTTCCCCCTCTCTTTCCCCTCTCTTTATCCCTCTCTTTACCTCTCTTATCCCCCTCTCTTTCCCCCTCTCTTCCCCTCTCTTTATCCCTCTCTTTATCCCTCTCTTTCCCACTCTTTTTATCCCTCTCTTTCCTCCTCTCCGTCCCCCTCTCTTTATGACTCTCTTTATCCCCCTGTTCCTGTATTCCAGTTCTCTGTATTCCTGGGGATCATCTTCTTCCTGGAGCTGACGGCTGGAGTGTTGGCCTTTGTCTTTAAGGACTGGATCAAAGACCAGCTCAACTTCTTCATCAACAATAACATCCGGGCGTACCGGGACGACATCGACCTCCAGAACCTCATAGACTTCACACAGGAATATGTAAGTGTTTGAAGATCAGTGTGTGTGTGTGTGTGTATGAGAAAATGTAGTTATTACAGAGGAGAAGCTCTGGTTTGAGTAAGGTGAAGAGATGGTCTTGTAAGGTGCGGGGGTAGGAGCATGTGTGTGTTGGCGTGTGAGAAAGCGATAGAACCTGGTTGCCCCACTCACATTTCCAAATGCCTTGGCAACATATACCATGTTTCTATAGCAACTAGGGGATGCAGGGTGGCCAACGATTCTCGTCGGATGTGTAGCGCTCTTAACAATTTTTGTGAAAAGGATATTTTTATCCACGACATGAGAATCTCCCATAGTATCTTCAATATTCCTCGCAATCCAGGAATCAGGTAAATTTGAAATCTGCTGTGGAGTACATACCACCCAGCACAATATGTTTGCAGTCAAAAATGTGATTTTTCCAGTGTTTTATATATTTTATATATATATTTTTGTCAACGATCTACACAAAATACTCTGTAATGTAAAATACTCTGTAATGTAAAGTGGAAGAGATTTTTATTTTTTATTTTTTTAAGTATGAAAAATATGTTTTGGAATATTTGTATTCTGTACAGGCTTCCTTCTTTACACTATGTCATTTAGGTTAGTATTGTGGAGTAACTACAATGTTGTTGATCCATCCTCAGTTTTCTTCTATCACAGCCATTCAACTCTGTAACTGTTTTAAAGTTACCATTGGCCTCATGGTGAAATCCCTGAGAGGTTTCCTTCCTCTCCGGCAATTGAGTTAGAAACGACGCCTGTATCTTTGTAGYGACTGGKTGTATTGATACACCATCCAACGTGTAATTAATAACTTCACCATGCTCAAAGGGATATTCAATGTCTGCTCTTTTTTTACCCATCTACCAATAGGTGCCCTTCTTTGCGAGGCATTAGAAGAACCTCCCTGGTCTTTGTTGTTGAATCTGTGTTTGAAATTCACTGCTCGACTGAAGGACCTTACAGATAATTGAATGTGTGAGGTACAGAGATGAGGAAGTCATAAAAAATCATGTTAAACACTGTTATTATTGCACACAGAGTGAGTCCATGCAACGTATAATATGACTTGTTAAGCAATGTTTACTCCTGAACTTATTTAGTCTTGCCATAACAAATGTGTTGAATACGTATTGACTCAAGACATTTCAGTTTCACTTTTGAGAGTTTCAGCTGAGACAAAGAACATTCCTTTGAATCCTGAGAGCGCAGGCCTGAATCTTCTCCCTTGATTTACAACAGGGCGTGAGTTGTTAATCCCCACTAGTTCTTTCCTTCCCCCTCTATGGGTGAGAGTGAAGTTTCATTGCAAACCTTATCTGACCTATTTTGGATTCTCGTGGACAGTCATGACAAGAGCCAAAGAGAAGGATTGCTATTGGGAAGTAGTAGCTCACCTCTAATCGCTCTCAGATTCTATGCACAGCTGACCAAATGAAGCTAGGTTTTTCTTCTAGCTCCTTAAAAGAGACTGTTTTGCCTTTTCTCTCTGGCCTGTTTAACAGAAAAACAAAGTGCTTCCTGAAGGAGGAGTTAAACCTTGCCTTGCCAGCTGATTCATAGTTACTAAACTGGTTAAAAGATGGTTGCCAACGCTTAGTCTATCGTATTGGATTTCTGTTCAAATGTCTCCATGAGCAGCATGATAAAATGTTTGTTGGAGACGTGATTAAAGATCATGTAAGTAGAAAGGCTGGTAGATTCCACATAGAATTCTCATGGCCGTTATAATATTGCTTTGACAATTGGCAACAAATTAAGAGCCTTAGTCTCAATTGCAAAGAGGTAAACATACTGCAGCATGCCTTACATAAGTGTGTAAAAGGTGCTTGACTTGCTGGATGGAGGATTTGAAATACTGTGCTCGTCACGGAAATCTCCCAATTGTAATTTTTTAAAGATGAATTCTGGTCCCCCACATGAAGTGGTACATCTTTGGTCCGCTCTTCTGGAGTCTCACTAATTTCAATGTGGTCATGAATGATCTATTTGATAAGCAAGTGGCATGGCTGCTCAAGACCCTTTTTGTGAAGCATTCGTAGTGGGTACTCTGGTGGAGGAGACGGCATCAAGTTTGGCAAGCCTCGTCCTGAGCTGTGAAAACAGTACTGATTTCCATCAATTATGTTCCTGCAGGTTCTTTTGGCCAGATTCGCCAGAGTAGACTGTACTTGTAACATCTCTCGGTGTAAAAGCTTTTGGACAAAGGTCTCATCATAAAGAGCTTCAGGGTGAAAGATAGACACTAGTATTATTTTACTATTAAGAGTCACAACAGCGGTGATCAGATTCAACATGTTTACTTATCTCAATCTGCGCATGTCATACATCAGTACAGATGCCCTCAAGGGACACTGAAGCCACCTCAAGATATTAAAGGTGGATCAGACTGCTGACACAGGAGGTGAGCAGAGTACTTTATGGAGCCCAAGGGCGTACAGTGAACTGTTACTGGTTGGAGATGTGACAAGCCAGTGGATCAGTGCTCTTACTGGATAAAAGAGGACTGCACCTCTTTTGTAATACACTGGAGATACATGGGGGAAGAATCACAGATGAGCTACTTAGAGCAGATATTGTGGGAGAGGCCATGTGAGGATTTTCACTGGGGCTGACTATCCAGGTTCTTGAGGGCCCCAGTGTCTACTGGTATTTGCCTCTCCCTTGAATTTAATTAATTAACTAATTTGATTGCTGTGAAACTGCAGTTACTACTGTACCATTGTGGAAGATTACTAATGTTGTACATATGTTGGACCCTACATTTGTTCAGGCCTGTTTTAAATTTGTTTGGAAATGTTTTATTGCTCTGTGTGTAAAGGGTATATACTTATGTATGTCTTCAGTAACATTCTGTCTGTATATTTTGTGTATCGTCCGTCTGTATATTCAGTTTGTGTATATTTTGTGTATCGGCTATCTATAYATTCAGTTTATTGTGTATATTCTGTGTTGTCTGTCTGTATATTCCATTTATTGTGTACTGTCTGTCTGTATATTCAGTTTATTGTGTATCATCTCTCTGTATATTCAGTTTATTGTGTATATTCTGTGTATCGTCTGTCTGTATATTCAGTTGATTGTGTAGATTATGTGTATCATCTGTCTGTATATTACGTTTATTGTGTAGATTCTGTCTATTGTGTATTCTGTTTTATTGTGACAACACCATTTCACATTCCTGGTACATGCAAATGTACTTTGCGATTAAAGGTGATTGTGATTCTTCTTTAGACTGCAGGTAGCCTAACGGCGATGTAAGTCGCTCTGGATAAGAGCGTCTGCTAAATAACTCAAATGTACACAAATCGTAGTCCTAAAGACCTAGGACCTAAATTAACCCAAAATAATTGTCTCTTTTTAAACTGTATTTTATGGAATTGCCTTTAAAAAGACTAACATTAAAATGAGACGGAGAGAAAGATGGAAGGGAGCAAAGCAGTTGATGGCTAATGAAAGTGTTCAATGCAATTTACCTCTGCACTCGTTAAACCACTTTCACTTATTGGACTGCTAATCATATCATACAATGATGAGGTGCTAAAGCTATTACCATATTAAAATGAGTTATGCTGAATTACTTTCAATGTAATACAGTGGTTCGGTAATTAAACATTAAATATGATATAATATATATGATTCATTCGTTTTGCTTCACTCAATAATGTGTCTTAAAATCCTCACTCAGGCTCCTTATATTGTTATCAGAAATGAATTGATATGCTTTAGCCAACATATGTATTGAATTCACAAGGGCCTTGTGTAGAATCTCCTCTCTGGATTGGTCTTCGTCTCAGTTTCTCTATTCAGTGGCAGGCCTTTGTTCGTGTAGCCAACTGGTTGGCAGAGGCGCTTGTCGTTTTTCCATCTGGGCCTCTATTCACAAAGCGTCTTATAGTAGGAGTGCTGATCTAGGATCAGTTCACTCCCCCCTCTTCTTATTCATTAGGGTCTGAAAGGCAAAACTGATCCTAGATCAGCATCCTGCTCTGAGACGCTGTAAATATGTGCCCTGTTTACAGCCTTCCACAATCTCTGTGAGTCACACACCACCCACACTGATGGTGTGAGATGAGAGAGGAATTCACTACAAAGTCATTCCCTCTAAACATTGGACTCTTTGTTTTCACCATAAATGATAGCACTGCTATGCTGCAGTAGTGTGTGTGTGTGTGTGTGTGCGTATGGTGTGTGGGTCAGCTCTTTGTTCATCCGCACGCAATTGGTAACAACCCATCTGCAACTGCCTGACTATATGTGAAAATCTGAGGCCCGACCCTAACCCACAAATATAGAAAATGCGCTGTACAGTAAGAGATGGCAGAAAGATTTTTTGACAGGCCTTCCTAGATAGGCCTATATTTGTGCTTTCGAATTTGGCCGGTTTTAACACAATTTAAAAGTTGTTTAAACTCTATAAGATTTCAGTTTGGTTTGGATGCATCTTTTATGTGGTTGAAATACTATCAGCTTTTATGATGCTGATAAAGATAGCCTCACCACCTTTACAGATGATGCATAACCGCACATTCATTCTCAGATGCTGAAATAAATCCATCATCATTTCTCCACTCCTGTTCCTGAGTCAATGTACATTTTGGTGTATCATTTTACTGCAAGAGATACGTAAATTCTGCAGGAGTTAATGTTATATTAGGCTAGGTGAGAGGTGATAAACTTAGTCAGTGTCCAGATATTTTTGGGAAATATTTAGTCACCGATCAGACGCTCCTATCCAGAGCAATATACAGGACTTTATTATATAATCTCGTGGACTGTGGGTTATGAGTCAACCCGTGCAACACAAGTGTGTGCGTGTGTTGTGAGGTAGTGGAACTTCCTGGGTATTTAAAGTGAAACACATTTGAAATGAAAAGGAAGCAACGTGGACGTGCTGCTGATGTTCTCTTCTCTGTTGCTTCCTGTCAGTGGGAGTGTTGCGGCGCATTCGGAGCGGACGACTGGAACCTCAACATTTACTTCAACTGCACGGACACCAACCCCAGTCGGGAGAAATGTGGCGTCCCCTTCTCCTGCTGCACCAAGGATCCTGCGGTAAGAAAGTCTCACAGGGGCTAGGTAGGGTTGGTCAGAGACGTGGGTCATAGAGTTCAGTAATCAAGCCTGGATTCCAAACTGAAAACCAACTCCTTTCCCCTTCGTCCTTGGCTTGCTGTTGCAGATCTGAAAAGACTGGATGGGTAAAAAAAACAATATGGTGGAAACTCCTTTTAGCCAGACTTATATATATATATATATACTGTATCTATGGCTCTTCTTTTAGCGGTATTTAGTACACTGAGCCAGTCTCCTCAGATATGTGAGGGGGAGTCGTCAAGGANCTCTTTGTTCATCCGCACGCAATTGGTAACAACCCATCTGCAACTGCCTGACTATATGTGAAAATCTGAGGCCCGACCCTAACCCACAAATATAGAAAATGCGCTGTACAGTAAGAGATGGCAGAAAGATTTTTTGACAGGCCTTCCTAGATAGGCCTATATTTGTGCTTTCGAATTTGGCCGGTTTTAACACAATTTAAAAGTAGTTTAAACTCTATAAGATTTCAGTTCGGTTTGGATGCATCTTTTATGTGGTTGAAATACTATCAGCTTTTATGATGCTGATAAAGATAGCCTCACCACCTTTACAGATGATGCATAACCGCACATTCATTCTCAGATGCTGAAATAAATCCATCATCATTTCTCCACTCCTGTTCCTGAGTCAATGTACATTTTGGTGTATCATTTTACTGCAAGAGATACGTAAATTCTGCAGGAGTTAATGTTATATTAGGCTAGGTGAGAGGTGATAAACTTAGTCAGTGTCCAGATATTTTTGGGAAATATTTAGTCACCGATCAGACGCTCCTATCCAGAGCAATATACAGGACTTTATTATATAATCTCGTGGACTGTGGGTTATGAGTCAACCCGTGCAACACAAGTGTGTGCGTGTGTTGTGAGGTAGTGGAACTTCCTGGGTATTTAAAGTGAAACACATTTGAAATGAAAAGGAAGCAACGTGGACGTGCTGCTGATGTTCTCTTCTCTGTTGCTTCCTGTCAGTGGGAGTGTTGCGGCGCATTCGGAGCGGACGACTGGAACCTCAACATTTACTTCAACTGCACGGACACCAACCCCAGTCGGGAGAAATGTGGCGTCCCCTTCTCCTGCTGCACCAAGGATCCTGCGGTAAGAAAGTCTCACAGGGGCTAGGTAGGGTTGGTCAGAGACGTGGGTCATAGAGTTCAGTAATCAAGCCTGGATTCCAAACTGAAAACCAACTCCTTTCCCCTTCGTCCTTGGCTTGCTGTTGCAGATCTGAAAAGACTGGATGGGTAAAAAAAACAATATGGTGGAAACTCCTTTTAGCCAGACTTATATATATATATATATACTGTATCTATGGCTCTTCTTTTAGCGGTATTTAGTACACTGAGCCAGTCTCCTCAGATATGTGAGGGGGAGTCGTCAAGGACGGAGGAAAGTGAGTAAGTCTCCTATTTGGAACACAGCTCTAAGCTGCTTTCATAAGAGTGCCTCAACTGGAGWAGAGGGAGGTAGCAAGAAAGTAAGACATATTGAGTCAGAGAGAATGACAAGAAAAGTGAGCAACAAAAGGGTTTGACTGAAGAATAGATACTGTGACATAAGGACATAGGAGAGGTAGAACGTGACAGAAGAGAAAAGACATAAACAAAGAGGGAGGGAACAAAAGTCCTGGCGACAAAGGGAGGGAGAGAACATTGTAACAATGGCCTCCACACATGCAGAAAACATCAGCTACATGGGACTGCCTGTGACAAGAGCATCAAAGGGCTAAATTATTTTCATAATGGTATCTGGAAGATCAGGACTAATACAGTAATGTCTTTCATCATTGGGGCACTTTTGAACAATGAATCCTACAAGATGTAGTGGAAATTGTGTTCCCTTACTCCCTGATGAATGTGTCACACTTTTACAGTTAAAGGGGTAGTTCACTGACAATGATTTTGCTTCTGGTTAGTYCCAGAATGTTCTCAACTGACTTGCCTAGTTAAATCAAACATTTTTTTTTTTAAATGGCAGTATCTATGAGACAGCAAAAACCATTTCTCAGCCTGGCATTAATGCTAACATGCTCATATTATTGGTCATAAACTCAAACATGAATTGACACACGAACAGGAAATGGTCATGGGTGTCAGTAGTATTAGCAATGGAGGTTGGGGGGTATTGGCAGTTGACTTCTCTTTTTGATAACACTTGTATTTCTCTTCATTAGGAGGATGTGATAAACACGCAGTGTGGCTATGACGTACGAGCCAAAACGGTGAGTCCTGTTCCATTTCTCTCCACTTTCCCTCTCTACCGCCTTCCTATTTCCTTCCCTTACATTTGTCCTCTCGTTTCCCTGATATAGTAGCCTCTAATTATWATGATGTAAGAGACATTACTGAGAATATATAAAGTTATATAATATAATGAAGGGCTATGTAATACGATGGTTGTATAATGAAGGCATATGCTTGGTTTTCATGCCATTTGGAGGCTAAGAAGCTCCCTGTACGGGAGAYCCATGGGGCAGCGCACAACTGGCCCAGCGTCGTCCGGGTTAGGGGAGGGTTTGGCCGGCAGGGATGTCCTTGTCCCATCGCGCACTAGCGACTCCTGTGGCGGGCCGGGCGCAGTGCACGCTGACACGGTCGCCAGGTGTACAGTGTTTCCTCCGACATGTTGGTGTGGCTGGATTCCGGGTTAAGTGGGCATTGTGTCAAGAAGCAGTGCGGCTTCGTTGAGTTGTGTTTCGGAGGACGCACGGCTCTTGACCTTCGCCACTCCCGAGGCCGTACGGGAGTTGCAGCGATGAGACAAGACTGTAACTACCAATTGGATACCACGAAATTGCCGAGAAAAAGGGTTACAAAAAGAAGCCTCCCTGTAATAAACGTCTCATTATCGTAGGACGCAGAGCAGAAGACTTACATCCATGTGAAAGGCTGTGTGCCACAGTTTGAGAAGTGGCTACAGGACAACCTGACAGTGGTGGCTGGGATCTTCATAGGAGTTGCACTGTTACAGGTAAGAGAAACATTTCTTTGACTACTTTCAGCCTAGAAACAGAGCAAGCTACTCCGATTCAGAACATTAACTTGTCTCAGCAGCATATAGTGATGTTTAGACACACTACACATGACTGATATGGCTTGTGTCCATCATATTAGTATCTTGTGGAGATTAAACACATTGCATTACAACTGCCAATCCCAAATAAATCCAGGACGTTATAAGTATTGTAGAAGAGCAGAAATTTAGAGCAGAGCAGCTTGACTCAGTCAGGACTGGTTAAATGTTAATGAAAACATTTAAGTACATCACATTCATAATTTATTTTCTTTCTTTTACAGATATTTGGAATATGTTTGGCACAAAACTTAGTGAGTGACATTGAAGCTGTGAGAGCAAGCTGGTGAGAAAAATACATCTCTCAATTTCATTCTATAACATCTTATGCATTTCCCCACATCTTTCATTATTATCTGGATTCATTATTGATTTCCATACTCCTTAGCATAAGCATTAGCGGCATTGAAAATCAGAGAATTCAAAGTTCTACAAATTGTTTTATTTTGAAAGTGGGCCACCATGTGGACTAAAGTTGCAGGACGGCGTCATGGAAATCCTTTGACTATGGAATCACATTTCAAAACCAGATTAGCATTTTAGAAAAGGTGCCTCCCTCATTTGGCATATAATAAGAGTCAGAAGATCTTGGGCCATATGTATCAAACTGCTGAAAATAAAACAATGGTTTAATAAATGGTTGAAAATTGTGAAAATGTACTCCTACTCTCAAAATGAAGAAAAAAGTTACAGCATTGATGTGTGTAACCACTAAATCAGCATTTTACCAGATTCTTCATTTTTCTGATGTAGTTGGATACACATCGATCCAGAGTATGCTGTCCAGTAAAACTTTTAGTTGTAGTTTCTTTGGCTTTGCTCTGGTTACTAACGTCACCTCCTAGTTTGACAGAGTAATTTCACATAGGTTCTGCCCCTCTCATGTTTACATTTGTCAGACACCGTTATCCAGAGTGACGTATAAGAGTAATTAGGGTTAAGTGCCTTGCTCAAGGGTGCGTCGACAGATTTTTCACCTAGTCAGCTCGGGGATTCGAACCAGCAACCTTTCGGTTACTGGCCCAACAGTCTTATCCGCTAGGTTACCTGCCACCCCAGCTGGCCACTCAGCTAGGAGACAGGAGCACAGCACCCCCCACTCACTCATGCCCACCCGTCCCTGGCAGGGTGACTGGGGGACTAGCTGTTACACACTACTACTCTGCCACACCATCGTCATGCCAACTCACCTCACGCTTCATTCTTCCTCCCCCATGCTTCGTCAGGGTGCCCCCGCCCTCTCTCTCCATGCGCCGACCCCCGCCTCACTCTGGAAAGAAAGGGTCTGCGTACTACGCGTGAGGAACATGCTCGCGAGCGTGTGTATGTATGAACTGTAGCCGGTGGGTGTTGTTGTTGTCCTCGTGAATCAGCACTAGTCACCGTAGTCTATGATATACCACAGCCCAGACCCTGCAAGACTCCTGCAATTCAAACCAATGAGTTGACTGAGGAATATGATATAATATATAACATAAATCCAACGCTTTGCTGAAATAGAATATAATGTTAGACTCTTTAAGCTAAAACGTCCGTGGGTAAACACAGGCTGAAATGACAGACTTAAATGCAGGCTTAACTAGCCTGCCCTGTATACACTGTCTGCCAGGGGTGTAGTGGGTTCTGTACATTTCCAAAGACACATTGCCCTTTTTCCAAAGCCAACGAATAGCCAAAATGTCTACCTATAGAAGGACTGGACATTTTCCTCCACCCGTCAGTTCTCTCCACATCCTGTTGTCATGAAGAATGGAAACGCTTTCAGACTATTGAGAAAGGACTCCTCCACCTCCCTCAGATCCCTCCTCCACTCTGTCACTGTGCCAAACCATCCCTCTGTGCCCCCCTGACCATGCCCACCCCAACCTATCCACCAGGGGTGTATTCAGGATGCATTAGATGTTTACCGAACACTCAAAACGCAAATGGAACTACAAATGGACTTGAATTTAACATTTGGTTCCAGAGTATTGTGAACACTACTGATTAGAGTGGGACTGAAACACTTGATAACATTTAAAAACTTTACGCATTTTGAATACACTCCCTGGCTTTGCTCTTGTGTAATAGAAAGAACATGCTTTAGCTTTTTTTCTCTCTCTTGCGGTGTAGTTTGTTTACCTGATGTCACGGTTCACCTGTCTTCACCCAGGAATGCACAGGTAAGGATTACCAAGTTACCTAGCTGAGCTTTATAGTGCACTTATGTCACAAATACAACTGTGTCGTTGACATTTCTCAAAGTTCACCCCAGTAATACATTGACATGGGACTAGGATTAGTTTGTTTTAAGAGCTGTGACTGACCTTGATGTCTGTTTCTCCCAAGGTCTCTTCAGCATGGCTACGCCATTCTCAGCGCATCAGAATATGCTCAAAGCCTGCTGCCACTGGGAAAGATTCCTGAGAGCACCTGCACCATGGTGACCTGCACATTCTGATCCTTTTTAAAGATGGGTTTAGGGTTGCAAATTTCCAGTAACTTTCCAAAAAGTCCCAGGTTTTCCAGGAATCCCAGTTGGCAGTTTTCTGGAAAACCTGGGAATCTTGGGAAAGTGACCCTCTTTTGCATCTCCATTGTTCCATGGGATTCCATCCATGTGACAAACACTTTGTGTAGAAATGTACAGAAAATAATGACCCCAAAAAACTTGGGGGCAAGTTGTTTGTAAATGCACTGCATGCCTGTCCACATAGGATGGCCACATTTAAAATACCCAAATGCGAGACTACAGGATGATATTGCGGGACAGTGTAGCCTACATGAATAACAACATTTGGCAGCCCCCCTCCCAGAATTTAGACCGAAAGGATTTTTACAAATGTGATTGGTTGATGATATGACATTGGTCTACGCCTCGTTTGGCGCTGTACAAAATATCAGATTACAACAACGATTGGAGAAGTGTTTAACATCACCAGTAGGCTTAGACTACCACATCCTAATATATATTTTTTCATAAGCGCATATTAGTGGTGCTTGAATTTGTTGATAAAATGCGGGACATGATTGTTTCGTTGCAGGATGCGGCACAAAGGGGGAAAATGTGGGACTGTCACACAATCCGGGACATGTGGTCAACATACTGTCACAATAGCATGGATTCTGGTTTTGTTTCATTAGAATGTGCGAAAGTTTTCTTATTGACACAAGTATTTTTAACAGTAAAATAGTAGCTGTATTTGTGGTGACACTGAGCTTAGGAAAGAGAGTAATGGTGCTAGAGTGCAAATGTACAGTAGTAGTCACAGCCTTTAAGTCACATTTCCTTTGAACTGCTGAAGCGTTGTCGGTTCAAGCGTTTTTGTTGCACAAATGAGCATTCGTTATATTCCATGCCATCTCTTCCAYCTGGTGAAATACATACAGGTATTTCAGATACTTTCAAATACTTGAGGTGTGCTTGATTTAGCATGTTTGCACTTTTGGGACTAGCCACTTGGTTCCATTTTAACAGGCAGACTAAATCAAGCACACTTAAAGGTCCAATGSAGCCGTTTTKATCTCAATATCAAATMATTTTTGGATAACAATTAAGTATTTTACTGTGATTTTAATTGAAAACAATGGTCGAAAATAAACAAAAATATCTTCTTGGCCTCCCGAGTGGCGCTGTGGTCTAAGGGTCTTCCACGACCAGGAGACCCATGGGGCAGCGCACAATTGGTGCACAATTGGCCCAGCGTCGCGTTAGGGGAGGGTTTGGCCGGCAGGGATATCCTTGTCCCATCGCGCTCTAGTGACTCCTGTGGCGGGCCGGGTACATGCACGCTGACACGGTCCGCAGGTGTAGTACGGTGTTTCCTCTGACACATTGGTGTGGCWGGCTTCCGGGTTAAGCGGGCATTGTGTCAAGAAGCAGTGAGGCTTGGYTGGGTTGTGTTTCGGAGGACGCACGGCTCTCGACCTTCGCCTCTCCCGACTCCCTATGGGAGTTGCAGTGATGAGACAAGACTAACTACCAATTGGATACCACGAAATTGGGGAGAAAAAAGGGATAAAAAATAATTGTTTCAATCTCTTCTGTACAAAGAGCAATTTCTCTAGGACTGTGAGTGGTCTGAGTTGGGAGGGGGAAAACTGAAAATTAGCTGATATTTGCAGAGAAGTTTGGAACTCTTTCTCATTGGGCGGCAGGTAGCCTAGTGGTTAGAGCGTTGGACTTGTAACCGAAAGGTTGCAAGATTGAATCCCCGAGCTGACGAGGTAAAAATCTGTCGTTCTGCCCCTGAACAAGGCAGTTAACCCACTGTTCCTAGGCCGTCATTGAAAATAAGAATTTGTTCTTAACTGACTTGCCTAGTTAAATAAAGGTTAAAAAAATAAAAATTGGTCTATTAACTAATTTACAGCATGGTGGTGTCAACATGGAAGGGTAAAACTACATCCACCAAAACAGGATGACATTTCAGGGGGTCTTTTCAAACAGCTCTGACACTAAAAGAACATTATCATCATGTTCCCAGTATTATTCCAACYTCAGTGTGGAAATATACTTAAAACACAGGATAATCACATTTTTGACTGCACTKGGTGTTTTAAGTATCAATGTATTTTGTCTGATCTCTGCACACTCTACATACAGGTTTTTAATGGTCAAAACATTCAATAAAGTTGTATCCCTGTTTTTCAGTTCATGTCCATTCCTTACTATGGTGGTCTTCTGTTTTCAATACCTCAAAGTGAATAGTGTCAATCTTTAGGAATCCCTGCTACTCCTTATTCGATTTTGTTCTGAGGGCTGAATGTGATTGGTTGGATGAAAGTGAAACTACCAGTGGTGGGACATTACAATGGCCAGTGAGAGTGAAAAGAAAACTCACTTGCTGTCATATTTGTAGGTGGTGGATTGTGTAACACTTGGGTTGCCATGCTGAAGGTCCCTGGTTCAAATCCCTGTGTGGTTTCAGTTTTCTAGCTCAACTATCAGTGGGCGGAGCTTTCAAGGACCAGTGAGAGTGAAATAAACATAAGGCCAAGTGGGAGGTTTGATGTTTTTGACAAGATTGTATACATCTTTTATCAGATTTGACTTTTCGTAGCAGGTTAKGAGAACTTATGGCAGCAGGTTAGGAGAATTTACATTGCAGGTTAGGAGAATTAGAATAAGGGTTAGATAAAATGCCCCAAAAATTAACTGACTTAATTTAACAAACGCTTATAGCCATGACCGAGGTGGATGAACTTTTAACCAAGTTAACCAATCACAGCCAGGGGGGAAACTTGTGACCAGTGATAGGTGAGAGTTAAATAAAATAAATGCTGTTAGGGAGGTAGGAGGGCATTAAACATGGGTTGTGTGACACAAGGTCCCTGGTTTGAACCTTTCTAAAGTTGACCTTCAACATTTATTTTGACTGTTTAGAGTGAAAAGAGCAAAACGTCAGGCTGGTGGGTGGTGTCCTGGGTGGCAGAGGGCATAACACAAGAGTTGCCATCAGTGGTTTCTTCATTTCATTCCCAGTTTGGCCTTTAACACGACTTTTATGATCTTAACCAATCTCACTCCTTTCTGCCCTGAGAACAAGTTACTGTTTTTCTTTCATTTCCATGACAGAAATAATTTTCTTTGTTGACCTGCTGACTTTGTTAATAGTGTTAATTGTTAATAAAGGAGGGACATGACWAAGTGATTTGGCGTCCTCTTTCTCTGCCGGACTCATTCATTTATTTGTCAATGGTGCTTTGAACCTCAGTTGGATGGCCCAAGTCTGAAGGAACGATTTCTAATAGATTGTGGACTACAGGAAAAGGAGGACCGAGCACGGCAAGCGGTACCAAGAGGCTTCTAAACAGCTTCTACCCAAGCCATAAGACTCCTGAACATCTAATCAAATGGCTACCCAGACTATTTGCATTGCCCCCCCTCTTTTACACTGCTGCTACTCTGTTATTATCTATGCATAGTCACTTTAATAACCCTACCTACATGTACATATTACCTCAACTAACCGGAGCCGCAGCACATTGACTCTGTACCGGTACCCCCTGTATATAGTGTCGCTATTGTTATTTTACTGCTGCTCTTTAATTATTTGTTCCTTTTATTTCTTATTTGTAATTTTTTAAACTGCATTGTTTGTTAGGGTCTTGTAAGTAAGCAATTCACTGTAAGGTCTACACCTGTTGTATTCGGCGCAAGTGACTAATACAATTTGATTTCATTTCATTAGGAACGGTGACATACAGTTGAAGTCGKAAGTTTACATACACTTTAGCCAAATACATTTAAACTCAGTTTCACAATTCCTGAAATTTAATCCTAGTAAAAATAACCTGTCTTATGTCAGTTAGGATCAGCACTTTATTTTAAGAATGTGGAATAAATAATAATAGTAGAGAGAATGATTTATTTCAGCTTTTATTTCTTTCATCACATTCCCAGTGGGTCAGAAGTTTACGTACACTCAATTAGTATTTGGTAGCATTGCCTTTAAATTGTTTAACTTGGGTCAAACGTTTCCGGGTAGCTTTCCACAAGCTTCCCACAATAAGTTGGATGAATTTTGGCCCATTCCTCCTGACAGATCTGTGTTAACTGAAGTTTCAGGTTGTATAGGCCTCCTTGCTCGCACAAACTTTCTCAGTTCTGCCCACAAATTTTCTATAGGATTGAGGTCAGGCTTTGTTGATGGTCACTCCAATACCTTGACTTTGTTGTCCTTAAGCCATTTTGCCACAACTTTGGAAGTATGCTGGGGGTCATTGTCATTTGGAAGACCCATTTGCGACCAAGCTTTAACTTCTGACTGATTTTGAGATGTTTGCTCAATATATCCACATAATTTTCCATCTTCATGATGCCATCTATTTTGTGAAGTGCACAAGTCCCTCCTGCAGCAAAGCAACCCCACAACATGGGCTGCCACCCGTCTTCACGGTTGGGGTGGTATTCTTTGGCTTGCAATCCTCCCCCTTTTTCCTCCAAACATAACGATGTCATTATGGCCAAACAGCTCTATTTTTGTTTCATCAGACCAGAGGACTTCTCCAAAGGACATCTTTGTCCCATGTGCAGTTGCAAACCGTAGTCTTTTTTTTAAATGGCGGTTTTGGAGTGGTGGCTTCTTCCTTGCCGAGCGGCCTTTCAAGTTGTCGTATAGGACTCACTTTACTGTGGATATAGATACTTTTGTACCTGTTTCCTCCAGCATCTTCACAAGGTCCTTTGCTTGTTGTTCTGGGATTGATTTGCATTTTTTGCACCAAAGTACGTTCATCTCTAGGAGACAGAACACGTCCCCTCCTGACGGTATGACGGCTGCGTGGTCCCATGGTGTTATACTTGCGTACAATTGTTTGTACAGATGAACATGGTACCTTCAGGCGTTTGGAAATGGCTCCAAGGATGAACCAGACTCTTGGAGTCTACAATTTTTTTCTGAGGTCTTGCTGATTTCTTTTGATTTTTCCATGATGTCAAGCAAAGAGGCCTCAGTTTGAAGTAGCCTTGAAATACATCCACAGTTACACATTCAATGACTCCAATGATGCAATTAGCCATCGAAGCTTTCTAAAGCCATGGCATAATTTTCTGGAATTTTCCAAGCTGTTTACATACACTAAGTTGACTGTGCCTTTAAACTTTTGACCCACTGGAATTGTGATACAGTGAATTATAAGTGAAATAATCTCTGTAAACAATTGTTGGAAAAATKWATTGTGTCATGCACAAAGTAGATGTCCTAACCGACTTGCCAAAACTATAGTTTGTTAACAAGAAGTTTGTGGAGTGGTTGAAAAACAAGTTTTAATGACTCCAACCTAAGTGTATGTAAACTTCCGACTTCAACTGTAGGTGTTAATCTGATCAATGGACATTTCATCACCACTGTCAAAACTACCAATGTATGCCATAATTATCAAAGGGCCTTAAAGCCTGGCATGTGAAGATAGATTCCATTCTAGATGGGGCTCCTGCTTACCCCTACCTAGTTGTCCCAGATCCATGAAGAGGAGTGAACTAGGATAGATGTGAGGGGGCAACCTTTTGAAATGGAATGCAGCCTATGTGACACCATAGCTCAGAAAACCCTGTTTGACACACAATGAATGAAACATGATTAGAGCGGCTTTTGAATAATACGAAAAAGACTTCCCCCTCTTCTTAATATATCAACAGGCAGTACAAATTCTAGGAACAACAAATAATACATTATCGCCAGCAATCATCTTTAATTATCTGTTCGAGTTACAATCTTCCAAATGTACAACTCATCAATGACATTTACAACAAATATTTATGTTTATAATATCGTAATGCAGTTACTTGGTGGTTACATCTTGATTGGATTGTGTCTTTGTAAGGTTACAAATCTGATAAATTACCATTCATACCTGACAAAGAACAAAGTGCCGATAATAAACAAATAATTTATAATAAAAAAATGCCTATGTCACCAGACGTTGCCTAATGCAGTATCCAACATGCTGGAATGTGCATGTTCTCGATACTTCGAGTGGGAGAGAAACCATCACACATGCAAACCAAGAACTGGCAGGGAGAAACCATAGAGCAGTACCACAAGTCGACAGGGGAGGGTGTCCCCAGACTGTCCCATTCTGACAGG
>NC_036876.1:9932406-9998040 GCF_002910315.2 Salvelinus sp. IW2-2015
CTTATGGGGGGGGGGGGGTAGTGTTAAATAACTTAGGAACCACTTAATATGATACAGAATCTTCTGAAATGTGCAGCGCTACCCCATTGGTCCCTGACTCATTGATAAAGCCACAAAAATCCAATCATGCTACACACCCAGAGACCAGGGAGTGAGCCACTGGGTCTTCTGGAGGTCTAACTTCTAACGTACGGCATTGATTTCCATCTCTCTCTTTGAGCGGCGGTAGTGTGGGAAGGCAGGCTAAAGGCAGGCTGTAAGGCAGAGGGGGCGGGTACGTTTTAGCTGGAACAGCTGGCTGTTGACGGGGGCAAAGGGACAGGATACCTTGGCACGTGACGATGGGAAACACACAGAGGGAGGAAGGTTGTGTAGAAAGGAATGGGGGCCAGGGATTGGCTATGAGGCAGGCATTGGGGGGAGTGGGGGATTGTGGGCGTTAAGAGTCCTTTAGCTCTGTGCCGTTAGCCTCTGCTCTGTGATTGACGCCTGGTGGGACACCGTTTTGTTCTCGTGCGACCGCAGCTTGGAGACCACGTCGATGAAGGCCAGGCCCTGCACTTCTTTATGGAGAGGCTCTGGAGGAGGGTGAGAGAAGAACAGGTCCAATGCA
Organism: Salvelinus sp. IW2-2015; assembly: GCF_002910315.2. Lineage (NCBI taxonomy): Eukaryota > Metazoa > Chordata > Actinopteri > Salmoniformes > Salmonidae > Salvelinus > Salvelinus sp. IW2-2015. Next base: position 9,933,020 of record NC_036876.1, read on the forward strand.
GAAGAGTCTTTAAAGGAGGCACAAATCTAAACCATAATTCAATACCGCTATGTCCATAGTAGTATACTACTCTGTGCAATGCCCTAGTTTGGATATTGGCGCAAAAGCTGCGTCTTAGTTCTTCTAAGTGGCTGATTCAAAATGGCCGGCCTTTTACCTGAACCCATGACCGCACAGATGATGACCATGGAGTTGTATTTGACCTCCGGCGCACTCATCTCGTCTGACAGCAGCTTGTGGAGCACCTGTACCAGGCCAGCCCCAACAAAGTCCTTTTCGGCCCCCACTGAAACCATGGCAAACACACTGTGTGACCAATTATTTTGTACAATTGTTTAAATGCATTCCAATGCACCATCAGAGTCAATGCTTTGCCTCTTAGAAAAGGGTGTGTATTGAGCACACTAACATAAGCTTCAACAGTGAATTATATTTATACAGCACTTTCACTAGGTCCCAAATTGCTTTGCATTGTGTGGTTCTTCTAACACGCCCTGTACATCCTCAAACTACTTTCATTTTATTCTAGCGATGCAATAAATCGGGTCATGTTCAGTAAGCATGGGGATAGAAAAGATTTTGAAACGGAGTAAGACAGGGAAGTGCTACCTGATCTTGTCCGGAAACAGTTACTTTCTTGTTTCAAAACATTTTAGTACAGTGTGCCCTACTAAACACAACCCAGGCACTGTTAAAGAAAGTGCTACCAATCCGGCCCTTACAATACCATGTGGCTAACACAGTAGTTAGAATTTGGCTGCACTGTGACATCATGACCCTGACCCCCTGACTCTTACCCAGGTCCAACCCGGCGATGAGGCCCAGAGCCACCAGCGCCTCGTTCTGCATGATCATGTGTTCACTCGTCGCCATGACTACTAAATGCTTCACTCCTGCCCCCTGGATGACTGTTTTTACAACGTCCTGAAAACACAAACAAATACATTTCAAAAATGGGGGCACAACTCTAAATCAGGGGAAGCCAACCCTCATCCTGGATGTAGATTCTGGGTGTGCAGGGTTGTGCTCCAGTCATGCACTGACACGCCTGCCTTTACTTTACCTTTACTCATCAGGAGCTGAAATCAGGTGTTAGAGCACGATAGGAACAAAAACCTGCACACCCAGTAACTTTCCAAGAGGGTAGGCCACTTAGGCCAGTCCACCTCCACTCTAAATAATATAGGACTCTTCTGTACAGTGCACTTGTAGGACCTACAGTTGAAGTCAGATGTTTACATACACCTTAGCCAAATACATTTTAACTCAGTTTTTCACAATTCCTGACATTTAATCCTAGTACAAATTCCCTGTCTTAGGYCAGTTAGGATCACCACTTTATTTTAAGAATGTGAAATGTCAGAATAATACTAGAGAGAATTATTTCTTTCATCTTTTATTTCTTTSATCACATTCCCAGTGGGTCAGAAGTTTACATACACTCAATTAGTATTTGGTAGAATTGCCTTTAAATTGTTTAACTTGGGTCAAACATTTCGGGTAGCCTTCCACAAGCTTCCCACAATAAGTTGGGTGAATTCTGGGCCATTCCTCCTGACAGAGCTGGTGTAACTGAGTCAGGCTTGTAGGCCTCCTTGCTCGCACACGCTTTTTCAGTTCTGCCCACAATTTTCTACAGGGCTTTGGGATGGCCACTCCAATACCTTGACTTTGTTGTCCTTAAGCCATTTTGCCACAACTTTGGAAGTATGCTTGGGGTCATTGTCCATTTTGAAGACCCATTTGCGACCAAGCTTTAACTTCCTGACTGATGTCTTGAGATGTTGCTTCAATATAGCCACATAATTTTCTTTCCTCATGAAGCCATCTATTTTGTGAAGAGCACCAGTCCCTCCTGCAGCAAAGCACCCCCACAACATGATGCTGCCACCCCTGTGCCTGAAGGTTGGGATGGTGTACTTCGGCTTACAAGCCTCCCCCTTTTTCCTCCAAACATAACAATGGTCATTATGACCAAACAATAATTTTTGTTTCATGGAGGACATTTCTCCAAATAGTACGATCTTTGTCCCCATGTGCAGTTGCAAACCGTAGTCTGGCTTTTTTATGGCGGTTTTGGAGCAGTGGCTTCTTCCTTGCTGAGCGGCCTTTCAGGTTATGTCGATATAGGACTCGTTTTACTGTGGATATAGATACTTTTGTACCCATTTCCTCCAGCATCTTCACAAGGTCCTTTTTACTGTTGTTCTGGGATTGATTTGCACTTTTTGCACCAAAGCATATTCATCTCTAGGAGACAGAACGTGTCTCCTTCCTGAGCGGTATGACAGCTGCGTGGTCCCATGGTGTTTATACTTGCGTACAATTGTTTGATGAACGTGGTACCTTCAGGCGTTTGGAAATTGCTCCCAAGGATGAACCAGACTTGTGGAGGTCTACAATTTTTTTCTGAGGTCTTGGCTGATTTCTTCCAATTGATTCAAATTATGTCAATTAGCMYATCAGAAGCTTCTAAAGCCATAACATCATTTTCTGGAATTTTCCAAGCTGTTTAAAGGCACAGTCAACTTAGTGTATGCAAACGTCCAACCCACTGGAATTGTGATACAGTGAAATAATCTGTCTGTAAACAATTGTTGGAAAAATTACTTGTGTCATGCACAAAGTAGATGTCCTAACCGACTTGGCAAAACTATAGTTTGTTAACAAGAAATTTGTGGAGTGGTTGAAAAACAAGTTTGAATGACTCCAACCTAAGTGTATGTAAACTTCTGACTTCAACTGTACATCTGTGGTGCTTCCACAGGGTTCTATTCTATCTAGCGATCTGCAAATAGGACAGAAACATTTAGAGCCTGGAGCTCATAAATCTACAGTCTAAGAATGAGACAACCAGAGTCTGAGGTGCCCCCGAGTCATTCTCCTCAGATGAGGGACCGGGTAGGAAATGTAGCAGAACTGACAACGCTGTCTCYGGGCGTGAGTCAACAAGGAACACCGTATATCAGGAAGAGTTAGAACATGACTCCCACCTCAGTTGTTCTGTTCCCTTGATGAATGATGTAACATAAAGCATGGATTGGATTTTGAGCTGAGAGTTAGATCAGTAAAGACAAGCTAGCTGATACAACCTTTGATTAAAATATAGCTGATAACATATACATTCAGTGTGTGTGTGTATGCAGTTCAGATATGGGTCAGGATGTAATCTGTGGTGGAAGCCAGCCACAGATGGTGTGTTTTCATGGCAGCCGGCCCTAACCTTTGACTTGCTGTGGCGGATGAGGGCTGAGAGCAGCCTATTGGACTCTCCCATGACCCCTGCGTGGTCCTTGGCCTCACACCACTCTACCAGACGCTCCACCAGCTTCCCATTGGTCCCCAGCTGGTCTGCCGCATCCGCTGGGGGATGGGGGGGGACACAATAACAGGTAACGCTTTATTTCACAGCTCTATACCATTGGTAGCTTTCTGGTATATRAACTAGAATTACTTGGTTCCTAATTATTATTAYACTTGGTAACTTGAAAATACAMAAMAAMAAAAAAAATGGGTCACTTCTTGGTAACAATTGGCACTTTCTAGTATTTGCTCTAATGAATCCCTGAACTCCAGGGAGGAAGAAGTAGAAGAAGAAAAAACTCATAATGACATGGTCAGAAAAAGGGCACGCGTTAGTCCTATCACCTCGAGTAGACTGCTATTCTAACACCCTGTCAACTGTCTGCATCTCACTGTCACCCTCCGTTCCATAGCAATTCAATCAAAGATGGATGCCATCGATATCCATGTCACTCTGGATCTAACTGGTTTGCACTTGGCCTTGCCCGGTACTCCCCAACCCAACCCCTTCTTGATSAAGATTCAACAACATTTGACAGAAACGTATCGTATTCCGAGGCTCTTTTGTGGGAGTACTTTCCTATCCAACTTTCTGCTGAATAAAAAAAATACATACTGGTCCATTTAAGGATAAAATGTGAGGTACAGAAGGGTTCAAGGTTAGTGCATCATAAGGAAGGAATTCTAGCCTCTATTTTGGAAAAGGTTGCTATATATATTTATGGGTGGAAACATTCACACCTTTCACTGATAGTGGTAAATTTGAAGAAGGAGCGTGAGGCACTGAAGACGGAGGGCGAGGCAGAGTCCGATGGTTTATGGCATCATTAGGAAGGTGTTCTACAGTGCGTTATAGATGTTGTAAATGTGCTATAAAAGGTGTTCTACCTTGCGTGTCGATGAGCATGCGTAACGTGCCCAGCAGTTTGAACTGGACAGGAGGCATCTCTGACGGGAGGAACTTCAACACCGTATCTGACACACCTGCCGACAGCATCTTAGCCTTGTTCACCACTGAAGGGACAGGAGAAGAAGAATAAACAAAGAAGAAACACGTTAAATAAATCAATGCATAAATAAATACATACATTCAAACTATTCTCCCTTAAGACATGTAGCAAATTAATTATTTTACTTATTTAGGACTATACACTGCAATTCAGCTCTAAGCTGCCAATGCAGTACACCATGAAAATACACTTTGTAACTATTGTATTCAACCAGTATTAACCAATTAAGGCTCAAACAAAGAACAACTTCTAGTCAAAGTGCTGCTCCTGTACTTGTTTGCAGTTACATTTGCCAAGACCTACCCCCCACCCACAGATAACAAACGAGTGCAGGGGAAGCACTTGGAACAGGAAATGAATGTTAAAGAATTGCCTATGAGTCATACACAACATTGACAGTATACTCAATCAGGCTTGGAATGCCTTGGGAGTCTCACCAGGTATGGCCAGGTTGCGCAGGGCGCTGAGCGCGGCGTGCTGCACGGTGACGTTGCCCTCGTCCACGTGGCGATCCAGCAGCTCCAGCAGCTTCTGAACGATGCCGGATTCCACCATGTGGATGCAGTTCCCATCTGGGGGAGAAATCATCATTACATTATTAGGTCATTACTTAACCCACTGCTCAGTAAAAGCTATGGGCTGTGCAGGCATTTGCTCCCACCATGCTCTAACATATCTGTTTCCACAAATCAAAGTTCTGAAGAACCCCTATCCCCAGATCTATAAAGGACTGGATAGGTGTTAGGAGGAGAATGTTCCAATGCCATTTCCCTCTGACCGTAATTTTACCTTCATCGTTTGATAGAAAAACAGGTTACATGCAGATTATTCTCTTCATATCCATGTACGGAATAAATCATTAGGGAGGCTATAATAAGGACTTTTATTTATCAGGGTGAATGTTTGAAGTCAGCCTGGACGCAGGATTCGCTGACACGGGACGAAACGCTGTGGTTTAGATGAGTAATGATATGGAATGACTAATGGCCGGGCCTGTGATCTATATTCAGCGCACTGAGGCAGCAGGTTTTATTAGGGGGAAAACTGATCTAGAAGACATCTGGGAGAATGTGGAGAGATGTGCCGCATGCTGATTAACTGTTCTACATGACAGAGAAGCTTTTCTACAATCTGAGTGTTGTGCCGATTCGCTATTCTACTACACAGAAAAGTGTCTGTTCTACACATTCTGTTCTATACATTTCTACAGTATCGGAACGTTCTGTGAAGTCACACCCCACGTAACGTGACCCAGATTGTGGTCAGTATTAAAGCCATCCAAGGGGAGTTTTATCCTGAATAAAACCCTTTTTGGTTCAATCTGTTACCATAGGCAATGTGTACCCTCCCTCCATAGAAATAGAATGGTCTAAAGGGCTTTGTCCCTTCTATTAACTGTATTTCTATAGCCTCCTCACCGTTGCGAGCGAAGTTGGCGATGGCCAGTGCCCCAGCCAGCTGCAGCTGGTGGTTGTGGGATGGCACCCAGGACAGGACCCTCTGGAACACACTGCCCTTGCCCCCCTCAAACAGCTTCTGCATGGACTCATCTGAGGAGAGGTGGGGAGAGGCTGTCAACACAAACACCCACCTACTGCAGCAGTAAAATGACAAAGCAGTTATTTATTAAACAGAAAAGCATAAAAAAGACCACGCGCGTGTGCACGAACACACAGAGACACAAATAAGCATGTATGTTTTGGTCAGAAAAGGTTACAGGAGAAATGTCCTCCTTAGCTTCAGTGTAAATGAAAGTGGATAGGAAGAATAAGTAGTCTAGGAGAATGCTATGGAAACCAGATGATGATATTGAGGCCTCTAAACGCACCGAGATCGACAACCACATTCTCCCTCACATTCGGTTGTCATAAAATATTCACAAATGGATTCACAAGGTATTCTCCACCACTCTGCTCTAAGTAAGGCTGAGAGTCCATCTGAAGATTCACTCATCACAATACCATCTCATTCTCCGTCATATCTTTCTTTTCCCAACCTGCTCTTTCTTCCTACCCTATTCTTATTCCCTCTCACACTCTATTCCCTCCCGTCTATCAGTTGGCCTGAGGGGAACGGTTTCCATGCACATGCTTGAAACCCAGTCAAAGCAACCACAGCACAAAGGGTCAGTACATAGATCTAGGAGTTTTTAATCTAGGTTTGAATCGTAGGCACTGAATCATCCTTATCGAAGACATGTTTATGTTGCAGTTGAGATGTGACGGTAGCATTTTATTGCGTCGGCAGGACAGAGCGGCTGCATCCGGGAAGACCAGGGGGTTGGGTGTGTGTCTCTTTGTTAACAACAGCTGGTGGGCGATCTCTAATATTAAGGAAGTCTCAAGGTTTTGCCCGTCTGAGTTAGAATACCTAATGATAACATGCAGACCATACTATTAACCAAGAGAGTTTCCATCTATATTTTTCGTAGCTGTCTATTTACCACCACAAACCGATGCTGGCACTAAGACCGCACTCAACGAGCTGTATGGAGCTATAAGCAAACAAGACAATGCTCATCCAGAGGCCGCACTCCTAGTGGCCGGTGATTTTAATGCAGGAAACCTGAAATCCGTTTTAGTTCATTTCTAACATCATGTCACCTGTGCAACTAGAGGGGGAAAAAAACTCTAGATCATCTTTACTCCACACACAGAGACGCATACAAGCTCTCCCTCACCCTCCATCTGGCAAATCTGACCAGAACTCTATCCTGAGTGGCGCAGTGGTCTAAAGCACTGCATCTCAGTGCTAGAGGCGTCACTACAGACAACCTGGTTCGAATCCAGGCTGTATCACAACCGGCCGTGCTTAGGAGTCCCATAGGGTGGCGCAAAATTGGCTCAGCGTCGTCGGGGTTTGGCCGGGGTAAGCCGTCATTGTAAAGAAGAATTTGTTCTTCACCAACTTGTCTAGTTAAATAAAGGTTAAAAATGGATTCCTGCTTACAAGCAAAAGTTCAAACAGTAAGTACCAGTGACACGCTCAATACAGAAGTGGTCAGATGAAGCTAAGCAACAGGACTGTTTTGCTAGCACAGACTGGAAAATGTACCGGGATTCATTCAATGGCATTGAAGAGTTTACCACATCAGTCATCGGATTCATTAATAAGTGCGTCGACGACGTCATCCCCACAGTGACCATACGTATACAGTGCATTAGGAAAGTATTCAGACCCCTTCTCCACATTTTGTTACATTATAGCCTTATTCTAAAATGTATTAAATAAATGTTTTTCCTCAACAATACCCCATAATGACAAAGCGAAAACAGGATTTTTGAAATGTTTGCAAATTAAATATTAAACAGAAATACCTTATATACATAAGTATTCAGACCTTTTTTTATGAGACTAAAATTGTTTCTACAACTTGGAGTCCGCCTGTGGTAAATTCAATTGATTGGACATGATTTGGAAAGGCACATACCTGTCTATATAAGGTTCCACAGTTGACAGCGCATGTCAGTGCAAAAACCAAGCCATGAGGTCGAAGAAATTGTCCGTAGAGCTCCGAGACAGGATTGTGTCGAGGCACAGATCTGGGAAGCGTACCAAAATATGTCTGCAGCATTGAAGGTCCCCAAGATGTTAGAAGTTTGGAACCACCAATACTCTTCTTAGAGCTGGCTGCCCGACCAAACTGAGCAATGGGGGGAGAAGGGCCATGGTCTGAGAAGTGACCAAGAACCCGATGGTCACTCTGACAGAGCTCCGTTGTGGAGATGGGAGAACCTTCCAGAAGGACATCCATCTCTGCAGCACTCCACCAATCAGGCCTTTATGGTAGAGTTGTCAGACTCAAGCCACTCCTCAGTAAAAGGGTCACGACAGCCCGCTTGGAGTTTGCCAAAAAACACCTAAAGGACTCAAACCATGAGAAACAAGATTCTCTGGTCTTATGAAACCAAGATTGAACTCTTTGGCCTGAATGCCAAGCATCACATCTAGAGGAAACCTGGCACCATCCCTACGGTGAAGCATGGTGGTGGCAGCATCATGCTGTGGGGATGTTTGTCAGCGGCAGGGCCTGGGAGACAAGCCTGGATCGAGGGAAAGATGAACGGAGCAAAGTACAAAGAGATCCTTGATGAAAACCTGCTCCAGAGCGCTCAGGTCCTCAGACTGGGGCGAAGGCTCACCTTCCAACAGGACAACGACCCTAAGCACACAGCCTAGACAACGCAGGAGTGGCTTCGGGACAAGTCTCTGAATGTCCTTGAGTGACCCAGCCAGAGCCTGGACTTGAACCCGACCGAACATCTCTGGAAAGACCTGAAAATAGCTGTGCAGCATGCTCCTCATCCAACCTGACAGAGCTTGAGAGGATCTGCAAAGAAAAATGGGAGAAACTCCCCAAATACAGGTGTGCCAAGCTTGTAGCGTCAGACCCAAAAATACTCAAGGCTGTAATCACTGCCAAAGGTGCTTCAACAGAGTACGGAGTAAATGGTCTGAATAATTGTGTAAATGTGATACGTTTTTACAAATTTTTGCAAATTCATAAAAAATMTGTTTTTGCTTTGTCATTATGGGGTATTGTGTGTAGATTGATGAGGGKGGAAAAATGTGCAATTAATTTTAGAATAAGTCTGTAACGCAACATGTGGAAAAGGTCAAGGGATCTGAATACTTTCTGAATGCACTATATATCCCAACCAGAAGCCATGGATTACAGGTAACATCTACACTGAGCTAAAGGCTAGAGCTGCTGCTTTCAAGGAGCAGGACACCAATCCAGACTCTTATAAGAAATCCCGCTACAACCTCCGACGAACCATCACAGGCAAAGCGCCATTATAGGACTAAGATCGAATCCTACTAAACCGTCTCTGACACTCGTCAGATGTGTCAGGGCTTGCAAACTATCACAGATTACAAAGGGAAACCCAGCCGAGAGCTGCCCAGTGATGCGAGCCTACCAGGTAAGCTAATTGCCATCAATGCTCACTTCAAGGCAATCAACACTGAACCATTCGTGAGAGCACCAGCTGTTCCGGATGACTGATCACTCTCCATAGCCGATATGAGTAAGACCTTTTAACAGGTTAACATTCACACAGATTACCAGGATATGTACTCCGAGCATGCGCTGACCAGCTGGCTAGTATGACAGTTTCAACCTCTCCCTGACCCAGTCTGTAATACCTACATGTTTCAAGCAAACCACCATAGTCCCTGTGCCCAAGAATGCAAAGGTAATCCGTCTAAATGACTACCGCCCCGTAGCACTCACATCTGTATCCATAAAATGCTTTGAAAGGCTAGTCATGGCTCACATCAACACAAGCATCCCAGAAACCCTGGACCCACTCCAATTCGTTTACTGCCCCAAGAGATCCACAGATGACCCAATCTCTATTGAACTCCACACTTCCCTTTCCCACTTGGACAAAAGGAACACCTATGTGCAAATGCTGTTCATTGACTACTGCTCAGCCAGCGTTCATGACCATAGTGCCCTCCAAGCTCATCACTAAGCTAAGGATCCTGGACTTCCTGACGGGCCATCCCCAGGTTGTGAGGGTAGGCAACGACACATCCGCCACGCTGACCCTCAACGCGGGGGCACGTGCGCTTAGTCCCCTCCTGTACTCCCTGTTCACCCACAACTGCATGGCCATGCACGACTCCAACACCATCAGTCAACTCAAGTTTGCTGACGACACGACGGTGGTAGGCCTGATCACCCACGACAAAACAGCCTATAGGGAGGTCAGAGACCTGGCAGTTTATCTTGGACTACAAGAAACGGAGGGCCGAACATGGGCCCATTCACATTGACGGGGCTGTAGTGGAGCGGGACGAGAGCTTCAAGTTCCTCAGTGTCCACATCACTATCATGGTCCAAACACACCAACAGTCTTGAAAAGGGCACGACAACGCCTCTTCCCCCTCAGGAGAGTGAAAAGACTTAGCATGGGCCCCTCAGATCATCAAAAAGTTCTACAGCTGCACCACTGAGAGCATCTTGACTGGCTGCTCGGCATCCGCTTGGAATCCAACCGCAAGGCACTACAAAAGGTAGTGCGTACGGCCCAGTACATCACAAGGGCCGAACTCCCTGCCATTCAGGACCTCTATACCAGGCTGTATCAGAAGAAGGCCACCCAAGTCAGACTGTTCTCCGAGTGACAAGTCTGGGACCAAAAGGCTACTGAACAACTTCTACCCCTAAGCCATAAGACTGCTGAACAGTTAACAAAATGGCTACCCTGACTATTTACATTGACCCACTATTATTTTCTTTGCATTCTCTCTCCTGATTGCCTAGTCACTTTAACCAATACCTACATGTAGATACTACATTACCTCAACTACCTTGTACCCCTGCACAAAGCACCGGTACTGGTACTCCTTGTATATAGCCTCGTTATTGTTATTTTATTGTGTTACTATTTCCTACACACACACACACACACACACACACACGTTCAAAAGTTTGGGGTCACACAGAAGTGTCCTTGTTTTTGAAAGAAAAGCACATTTTTGTCCATTAAAATAACAATTTCCAAACGCCTGAAGGTACCACGTTCATCTGTGCAAACAATAGTACGTAGGTATAAACACCATGGGACCACGCAGCCGTCATACCACTCAGGAAGGAGACGCATTCTGTCTCCTAGAGATGAACGTACTTTGGTGCAAAAAGTACAAATCAATCCCAGAACAACAGCAAAGGACCTTGTGAAGATGCTGGAGGAAACAGGTACAAAAGTATCTATATCCACAGTAAAACGAGTCCTATATCCACATAACCTGAAAGGCCTCTCAGCAAGGAAGAAGCCACTGCTCCAAAACCGCCATAAAAAAGTTTGCAACTGCACATGGGGACAAAGATCATACTTTTTGGAGAAATGTCCTCTGGTCTGATTAAACAAAAATTGAACTGTTTGGCCATAATGCCCATCGTTATGTTTGGAGGAAAAAGGGGGAGGCTTGCAAGCCAAAGAACACTATCCCAACCGTGAAGCACGGGGGTGAAAGCATCATGTTGTGGGGGTGCTTTGCTGCAGGAGGGAATGGTGCACATCACAAAATCGATATCATCAAGGAGGAAAATGATGTGGATATATTGAAACAACATCTCAAGACATCAGTCAGGAAGTTAAAGCTTGGTCGCAAATGGGTCTTCCAAATGAACAATGACCCCAAGCATACTTCCAAAGTTGTGGCAAAATGGCTTAAGGACAACAAAGGCAAGGTATTGGAGTGGCCATCACAATGCCCTGACCTCAATCCCATAGAACATTTGTGGGCAGAAGTGAAAAAGCATGTGTGAGCAAGGAGGCCTACATACCTGACTCAGTTACACCAGCTCTGTCAGGAGAATGGGCCAAAATTCACCCAACTTATTGTGGAAGCTTGTGGAAGGCTACCCGAAACGTTTGACCCAGTTAAACAATTTAAAGGCAATGCTACCAAATACTAATTGAGTGTATGTAAACTTCTCACCCACTGGGAATGTGATCAAAGAAATAAAAGCTTAAATAAAATCATTCTCTACTATTATTCTGACATTCACATTCTTAAAATAAAGTGGTGATCCTAACTGACCTAAGACAGGAATTTTTACTCGTATTAAATGTCAGGAATTGTGAAAAACTGAGTTTAAAATGTATGGCTAAGGTGTATGTAAACTTCCGACTTCAACTGTATGCATGGGGTTGGTCCTGGTCAGGCCCTGGATGGGAGACCAGATGCTGCTGGAAGTGGTGTTGGAGGGCCAGTAGGAGCACTCTTTCCTCTGGTCTAAACAAAGATCCCAATGCCCAGGGCAGTGATTGGGACACTGCTCTGTGTAGGGTGCCGTCTTTCGGATGGGACGTTAAACGGGGGTCCGACTCTCTGAGGTCATTAAAGATCCCATGGCACTTATCGTAAGAGTAGGGGTGTTAACCCCGGTGTCCTGGCTAAATTCCCAATCTGGCCCTCAACCATCACGGTCACCTAATAATCCCCAGTTTACAATTGGCTCATTCATCCCCCTCCTCTCCCCTGTAACTATTCCCCAGGTCGTTGCTGCAAATGAGAACGTGTTCTCAGTCAACTTACCTGGTAAAATAACGGATAAATAAATAAAAATGTATGGTTGAAGTCGGAAGTTTACATACACCTTAGCCAAATACATTTAAACTCAGTTTTTCACAATTCCTGACATTTAATCCTAATAAAAATTCCCAACTGTATGTGTGTTTGTAGTACCTCCCAGCAGCAGCAGCACCATGAGGTCGGAGGCTGTTTTGAGCTGCGCCACATCCTCCTCCCGCACTCCGTCCACTGTGTGAACTACCACATCTAACAGACACTCCACCAGGCCGGCCTCCACCAACTGCAGCTTGATCACATCTGAGAGACAGAAAAGAGAGAGAGAGAGAGAGAGAGAGAGAGACAGACAGAAATTCAGTTACACAGAATTAACAATGCCATAGTTTATCCTATGGTGAGAACGAGCACCGCCTGGTCATGCATGCTGTGAAAAGATGTCAAGTCAGCAGTTTATCAACAACATGTGACACACACAGCATCTCTCCCACAGACACACGCCAGGTTTGTTTATACACCCCACTCATATATGACATACATCATTGTCTGTTCTTTGTCCGGCAAAAGTACAACTAAAATCAACTATTTCAGAAGCTTTGTGCATTTCTTGTTGGCTAATCTTCAACAGTTGCCATTCATCCGGCAACGGATGACTCCCATTGAAAAAGCATTGGCTTCATCCGAAATTCTCYGACACAAAATCCCAGTGTGCAGTCTTTTCTTTTTTAGGATGCATGCCTTACTTGTGATGTTTACTTTGTGATTATTACTTTTTCGGACCCAATTCCACTTCCCCTGCTCGAATGGCAAAGGGTCCAGACATAGGTGCATGTCTATAGTCCACTCTGCACTGGGGGTAATCATTATGAAACATCATGTTTGTCTTCGTTTTGTTTTTCAAAAGTGTATGTGAGTCATGAGACTGGTAGTAGCACCCTTGGTGTTCCTTATAAGGCAGTACACATCTCAACTGTAACATAAACATGTCTTAGATAATGAAGATGTGTGAGTACATATATATATATATGATTCAAACCTCGATACAAATGGTGATTGATGCACTGGCCTATTGTGCTGTGCCATCTAAGGAATAACCTTACAAGGCAGTATTACTATGTAAGGAACGTCAGTCGTTCCTGGCAGGAAGCCCAAGTGAGAAACAGGAGGGAGGTATAGACGACAGTTGGTTCATCAAGACACGCAGGGTGAACTTCATTACAACAACATCCATTTCATTTGTTCAAATACTGGTTGAATGCAGTCAACTCAAGAACATGGATATGAACTGGAAGTCCTGGCTCACTCAAGGAATCCCAATAAACATCTGGGGAAAAGTGTTTTGAATGACCTATTTATAACCTAAATTGGAACGCAGTGGCTGTACAGTAACATGCTATACATGATGYSCGAGCTCTGGGTCTTCATTTCACAGCTCTGCATGGGTTTTTGACTGACAGCCGTTCTGAACTTGAGCACCACGCGCACAGTTGCCTCATCCCTCCCGCTAATTGGGTAACTTTTGCAAATGTTTTGTTGTCTGAGTGAGGGAATTGCTGTAAGTTACGAGGACTTGATGTATTTTGAAAGATGAGACGTTGAGGATAATAAATACAGCTTTGAATACTGCTATCATGGTTATGCATATGCTCTCCATAATTCTTCTGTAAGAAACATTACCGTTTGGCTCTATCCATATACGCCAATTAAACTGAAATTGCGGGTGTCAAGGTCATATAAAATAGCAACCTGTTACTTGAATTTCTTGAAACGCTTCACTGTGTGTTTGTTTTTCTGTTGTTGTGTTCATCCTGTTGAGGTGTGGGGTAGAGGCCTTCACGGGTCCCAAAAAATTTGACCCATCCTCTAATGGAGCTGGGACTTTTGAGAAAGAGAGAAAAAGAGAGAGAAAAAGAGAGAGAAAAAGAAAGAAAAGAGAGAGAAAGAAAGAGAGAGAAAGAAAGAGAGAGAGAAAAAAAGAGAGAGAGAGTAAAAGATATATAAGACCCGTTCTGAACGGACCAGAGGACAACTAAACCCATTCCGTATAGATCCGGTAGGTTCAATCTTTAGGCTACTTTATTAACCAGAGCTGATAAGGCCTGAGGGAGGGGAAGTAGCGAGAGGTGATGCTCTAACAGGAGTTGTGCGGTGTCTGTAGGCTACTGTGAGTGTAAGCAAGTGACATGGTGAGCAGGGAGGAGGGAGAGGCCAACAACAACAAGCTACATGTGCCACTCTCGTGAAAATCAAGAACAGAATCTCACACACACACGGACCCCGGATCGTGTGTTGGGTATTCAGGTGTATCGGCTAAATAATGTTAATGCTTCACTTGTGGGGGTAGGCCTTGGTGAATGCAACCATGTGTTAGTTTTCTTTCTTGGACTAATGTGTTTGTAAAGCCCAAAGAAGACACTTGAGGAAATTGAAATAAAATGGTACAGAATGTACCCTTAATTAGTAGTTTATAATACTTCTTATTTACATTGACCCATGTATATTAACGGCCTATATCATAACATTGTTCAATATTTATATAAATTAATTAGCAACAGTCTTGGAGCAATCTACAGTCTCTGGCCCCACCCTACATGACACAGAAATGAAGTGCTTATTTCACACAAATGACTTGGTTCCGTTGTCACCCACAAAACAAGGGTTCACTTATAACTGAGCCTATTCCTCATACAGCAGTATTGTCATAGATAGGAGAGAAGGATACAGGGTTCATACAGGGTTTAAATCAGGCGGTGTCAAAGGAAGGCCCGAAAAAATGGACAAAGACTCCAGCCACCCAAGCCATAGACTGTTCACTCTGCTTCTGTCTGGCAAACAGTACCGGAGCATCGGCTCTTGGCCAATAGGTTCCGAGACAGATTCTACCCCCAAGTCATCAGACTGCTAAATAGCCAGACTGTTACAGTAAATAGTCAATTAATGGTACGCCATCTATCTGCACTGACCCTACACACACACACTCACTAGACATTATAAATACACATACTGACATAACAAACACACATATTACACACTTTTACACTCATCATTTGCTGCTTCTACACTGTTGTTTATTTTACTCTTATTATCTATCCTGATGTCTAGTCACTTTACCCTGCCTTCATGTACAT
Source organism: Salvelinus sp. IW2-2015 (assembly GCF_002910315.2). Taxonomy (NCBI): domain Eukaryota; kingdom Metazoa; phylum Chordata; class Actinopteri; order Salmoniformes; family Salmonidae; genus Salvelinus; species Salvelinus sp. IW2-2015. The sequence goes on from NC_036876.1 coordinate 9,948,507, forward strand.
ATGTACCTCAAATACCTTATTATTATCTATCCTGATGTCTAGTCACTTTACCCTGCCTTCATGTACATATGTACCTCAAATAGCTTATTATTATCTATCCTGATGTCTAGTCACTTTACCCTGCCTTCATGTACATATGTACCTCAAATACCTTATTATTATTATCTATCCCGATGCCTCGTCACTATACCCTGCCTTCATGTACAGTTGAAGTCGGAAGTTTACATACACCGTAGCCAAATAAATTTAAACTCAGTTTTCCACAATTCCTGACATTTAATCCTAGTAGAAATTTCCTGTCTTAGGTCAGTTAGGATCACCACTTTATTTTAAGAATGTGAAATGCCAGAATAATAGTAGAGAGAACGATTTATTTCAGCTTTTATTTCTTTCACCACATTCCCAGTGGGTCAGAAGTTTACATACACTCAATTAGTATTTGGTATTTGGTAGCCTTTAAATTGTTTAACTTGGCTCAAACTTTTTGGATAACCTTCCACAAGCTTCCCACAATAAGTTGGATGTATTTTGGCCCATTCCTCCTGACAGAGCTGGTGTAACTGAGTCAGGTTTCTAGGCCTTGCTCGCACACGCTTTTTCAGTTCTGCCCTCAAATTTTCTATAGGATTGAGGTCAGGGCTTTGTGATGGTCACTCCAATACCTTGACTTTGTTGTCCTTAAGCCATTTTGCCACAACTTTGGAAGTATGCTTGGGGTCATTGTCCATTTGGAAGACTCATTTGCGACCAAGCTTTAACTTCCTGACTGATGTCTTGAGATGTTCCTTCAATATATCCACATCATTTTCCTTCCTTATGATGCCATCTATTTTGTGAAGTGCACCAGTCCCTCCTGCAGCAAAGCACCCCCACAACATGATGCTGCCATCCCCGTGCTTTACGGTTGGGATGGTGTTCTTCGGCTTGCAAGCGTCCCCGTTTTTCCTCCAAACATAACGATGGTCATTATGGCCAAAGAGTTCTATTTTTGTTTCATCAGACCAGAGGACATTTCTCCAAACAGTCCAATCTTCGTCCCCATGTGCAGTTGCAAACCGTAGTCTGGCGGTTTTATGGCGGTTTTGGAGCGGTGGCTTCTTCCATGCTGAGTGGCCATTCAGGTTATGTCGATATATGACTCGTTTTACTGTGGATATAGATACTTTTGTACCTGTTTCCTCCAGCATATTCACAAGGTCCTTTGCTATTGATTTGCACTTTTTGCATCAAAATACGTTCATCTCTAGGAGACAGAACGCGTTTCCTTCCTGAGCGGTATGACGGCTGCGTGGTCCCATGGTGTTTATACTTGCGTACAATTGTTTGTACAGATGGACGTGGTACCTTCTGTCATTTGGATATTACTCCCAAGGATGAACCAGACTTCTGGAGGTCTACAATTTTGTTTCTGAGGCTGATTTCTTTTGATTTTCCCATGATGTCAAGCAAAGAGGCATTCAGTTTGAAGGTAGGCCTTGAAATATATCCACAGGTATACCTCCAATTGAATCAAATGATGTAAATTAGCCTTATCAGAAGCTTCTAAAACCATGACATCATGTTCTGGAATTTTCCAAGCTGTTTAAAGGCACAGTCAACTTAGTGTATGCAAACTTCTGACCCACTGGAATTGTGATAAAGTGAATTATAAGTGAAATAATCTGTCTGTAAACAATTCTTGGAAGAATTACTTGTGTCATGCACAAAGTAGATGTCCTAACCGACTTGCCAGAACTATAGTTTGTTAACAAGAAATTTGTGGAGTGGTTGAAAAACTAGTTTTAATGACTCCAACCTAAGTGTATGTAATCTTCCGACTTCAACTGTATCTACCTCAAATATCTTGTACCTCATGCACATTGATCTGGTACTGTATAGCTCCATTCTTGTGTATTTTATTTTATTCCCTGTATTTCTATTTTATTTTTAAACTCTGCATTGTTGGGAACGGCTCGTAGGCAAGCATTTCACGATAAMGTCCACACCAGTTGTATTCGGCACATGTGACAAATAAAATTGGATTTGATTTGTATGAAGGGAGAAAGAGATTAAAATATGTTTGAGTCTAGGATTGTGTTGTGTGTGTGTGCATGTGACAGAGAGAGGGATAGAGAGAGCCAGAGAGGGATAGAGAGAGCCAGAGAGAGAGAGAGAGAGAGAGAGAGAGAGAGAGACTTTTCTCTGGAGTAGAGTTAAGTAGGATGTTGTCTAGGAGACTGGCAGAAAGGGAGAATCCACTGTGCTGCCCAGAATGATAACAGTCAGTGAGTCTCTCTCACACACACACACACTGTATCAACACTATCCTTCTCCCCCACCCACCCACACCCACACACTATTCCAAGCATGCTCTTAATTTGTGCTAAAAACAGCTGACACATTTTCACATTTTCATACAGCAGCCTCAGCCGTGCAGCTGACAGCTAAGGATGCGCGTGCCGCTTCACTCCAATGATCAGTTACCAAGGCCACAGGTGACTCCACATAATGTAGTCCCGAGTCCCGTGAGTGAGAATTCAGAGGAAAATACGCAGTTGGAAATACATTCAACTGGTAACCGTAATTCTCCCTTTAAATGATCCTCATATAATTCAATAAAATCACTCTGCGTACGCATTGAAGCCAGGATATGTTTTTACTTGGTTTTAGGCACTGACCCAAATATTGCAGTGGTGGCTATATTTAATTTGCTGTGTGACTTCAACAACGGTAGTTTCCTCGCCAAACTGTGACTTCAACTAATTCATTATTCATTTCTGACAAAGGGGAGTTAAAAAATCTGAACTAGATAATTTCTAATGTGCATGCACGCCCCACACACACCACTGTTTCTGTATGCTTATTTGACGTGTAATCATGGCTAATGTAAATGGCCATATGGATGCAATCATTTGCAATGCTAATTCTACAACATCAAAACACTGGCTCAATAATCCAGTACTATATTCCTGTACCCCAACTAGGTTTGGGCGGAATACCGTACACTGAGGAATTTTGAAATGACGGTATTGAAAATCATATCTACATTAATACATTCATTACAGATAATCCTGAATGAATCGTGAATAATGATGAGGGAGAAAGTTACAGGGTCAAAGATCATACACCGCAGACATGCTAACCTCTCACGATTACCAATAACACTCAACACTTTCTCAGTCATCATTATTCACCATTCATTCAGGATTATCCACAATCATGGTAGCATCCACATGAATTTAGAAGTGTTTAGAAACATGTTCTATTCTTATTGACAATAAAAGTGACGGCAAAAAGACAATAAATCATTTACTATTCATTTCAATTGGTCACAAAATAATCTGAAACAGAACCAAAATGAACTGAAACCAAAATGAGTCACAAGCTTGATGTAATCACTGCGTGTTAGGAATATGGGACCAAACACTAAACTTCTGACTACTTTATTTATAATAATCTTTATGGGTGTCAATCATTTTGAGAAAGATTTTGTTTCGCATGTTAGGTAAAATATAAATTGTTAAACAAAATCTATTTCTCTGAGAAACTAATTGTATTAGTATAAAATAATATAATTTCCCCAGATTTCTTGRGCATACAGTATAGCTCAGTATTTACATTTTTTATTTTATACAGTTATTATTGCTTAAGGGTGTCAATCATACAGTTATTATTGCTTAAGGGTGTCAATCATTTCAGACYCMACTGTACTTACACAGTATGACATCACAATTCCCCTGACAACAGTATGTGGATCGGAAAATAATTTCCGCCTACTGTATTATAGGTTGACATTTGATAATTGTAACCCGACTTGCCCGTCTTAATCACCTCTGTAGGGATAAATAAAGTTGTATTGAATTACCGTTCTCAGCGAGTGGAGCCAGGACCTCAAAGATCATCTCCTTCTTCTCGTGCTCCGCTTGCCTCTGGAACAGACGCACCAGCTCCTCGGCGATGTTCGTGGAGGCAAACTGTTCCTTACTGGACTCTGCAGAGAGGGAAGAAAAAGTTCAATCAAGATGACATGACTGGTCCAGTCTGTTTGGGATTCAACGGAATCTTCCCCGTGTTTATTCATCATCATAACGATCGCAGAGTTAGCACCAGGCTAGCTAGCGAAGACAGATACTGTTCTGCGAAGACAGAATCAGTTCTGTCCCTGGTTTATATATGACAAAAAATGTGAAGCAAGTCACCGTTCAACTTCCTACTAGGGTTGACAGTTTTGAATCATACGGCAAGATAAAAAATATATGGTACTCTTGTTATCTATGCCGATATGGTATGGTATCTTGGATTACAAATCGATGGTAGGTTTATGCTCAAAATCCCAGACAGTATTGTAGAAAAGCTGAACCGCAACCAGAATAGCAGATCAACAGTGTTCTGATGTGTGTACCCATAGAATTAGAATTCTACATCTATGGTAGGCATACTCACCGAGCTCGGCAAGGTTTCCGAAGGCAATGAGGCACATCTCTGTGAGGGCTGTGTTGTCAGAGTGGAGGCCCAGCAACTTCACCAGGGTGGGGATCACTCCCATGTTGATCAGCTGGGCCTGCAAGGAGTCTGGAGAGGACACAGGGGGAATAACAAAGGGAAGATATGAGCACTGCCATCTAGAGATTGGGAGTTGAAATTACAATAAGGCCAGTGGTGGGGGGGGGGGGGGGTCTTTTTTTTTTGTCTGTCTGTGTGTGTGTGTTTAAAGGTGTAACAAGCCAAAAGGGAGGTATACAGGCAAAGGCAATTTATAAAAAGGGAAAGGAGTTGCTGCAAACAAACAAAGAAATCTGCACAGTTGTTTTCTATTTGCATAATGTAGACTATCTATATATTGTCATTAAGGTCCATGTCATGTACAGTATGTCAGAGAGCAGATGTATTTCCCTGGGTATAGTGAGCTCTGGAAAACCAGCTAGAGGAGCTAGCGCCTATAGAGGAGAGATAGGAGAAAGAGTGGGTTAAGTTGATTTTAAAAGATGACCGACACTGACAAACAAACAGATGACAAAGGACGGATGGATGAAGAGAGAGGAAGGATGGTAAAGGGGTGGGGGGAGGGGGGGGGAGAGAAGTAAAAAGGGACTAAAATGAATGAATAAGCACATTTTAAAGACAAAAATATATAGATAAAAGGGTATAAGGAGAAAGGGAGGGAAAGCGAGTGAGTGAGGAAGGAAGTAACCAATTGATAAAAMGTTATCATCTTGAATTGAAGATGATTAATGATGATTAATGGTGAATTAACGAGGGTCCTCGCTGAAATACAAGCGAGGTTTGTTATTCTTTCAAAACATTAACCATAATCCACATTACGCCTCGACACAACCACAGGCCTACTGGAGGCGAGCGAACTCCAGAAACATAAACCAACTTTGGTCACAAAGTTATCATGACCCAAATCTACAAAAAATAAAATAACATTTACAAAATCTCGATTTCTATTTGTTAGGGAATGTCAAACAAGGCCTTGTAGAAATAATTGTCAATTTGCACAGCCGCTGTAAAAACCATTGGATGTGCGGACCTTCTATAAATACTAGTGAAGGTTATATTAGCTGTGGTGACAGTTTACAAACAGCCAGCTGAAGGGAGCGGGCCGCTGGCGGCCGCAGAAACTCATTTGCATGGTGTAATTGCAAAATGCTCCGGCCCGCGATGCGCAGAGTGGATCAACTCCATTACTCTGACGCGTTAGATGCCGTAGCCCAGGGTAGAGGACAAGACTGTGGTCGCTCTCCTCTCTTTACAGTTCCAAGAACGTGTAGCGCATGTAGTAATTGTATGCACTATTATCAACTAGCCGATCAGAACTATTTTTGTTTTACCGATTTGTTTGTCAGAATCAATTCGCGGGCCAGAAACAGGTCAGTTATTTGAAAATATATAGGACGGTTATCATACTTTCTATCTAGTTTAAGATGTTCACGTGTGTTTGATTAGAACTCACATAAGTCAAACAGAACATTCAAGATGTTCAAGTGTGTTTGATTATAACTCACATATGTCAAACAGAACATTCACGATGTTCAAGTTTGGACTGGGGTGTTTTTTGACCCAAAACAATAATTCCCCCCTCCAATGGGCTGGATTGAATGAACTCATGGGCAAGGCCATAGTTTGCCGACYCCTGGTCTAGAGGCTATATGAAGTCAAGTGTTTCCGTCCTGTTTTCTCAAGCATCCTTTCCATGGAGCGGCGAAAAATGGCCTTACTCAAAGCTAAACAGATTAGTCCATAAATAACCATAATTGAGAGAAAACATATGTGTGAGATATTTTAAATGGGATTTGACTTGAGGCTTTGCTGAGCCCCGTGAAGTGGTTTCATTTAGTACCCTGATAGTGGTGCTTGGCGGCTGGGGATAAACGTTGGTGCCACCGGAAGTAGCACCGCTATAAAGCAGAAGACAGTGTAATCATCATATAAATATAATTCTACTCATCACGGAACATTGACTTGAATGGGGATGTCCGTTCTAATAAATATATTTCTACTGAGTAATCGCAGCACTGTTTAATGTCTGATGATTGGATCGCAGATCATTGGGTTATGGAGAGAAAATCCACTTAGCTCCATGTTTAATTGTGGGAAAGAGAAATTTGACATTGAGAGCCTGAGGGGTACATTTTGAGCTGTCGCATGTGCCTCCCCTGAACGCCATGTTTTCGTAAGCATTTATTTTTCCTCAGTCTATTTTGGTGAGTGACCTTGGACTGGTCGGGGATCGTACGGGAGAGGCGATAGATCGAAAAGTAATTACTGTTCCGCATCTTGCCGACGGAGGAGAAAAAAACTTGGGCCATTAATTAATTATTTACAAGATTCAGAGAGCAGCAGTACGTCGTGGAACCTCAGGGGTGTAAACACTCGTGAGCATCCCTCTCTCTAAACCACTAACCAACCTTGGAAAGATTCATTAATGCAAACCTTAGCAAAACATTTTGCAACAGAGAGTGGTTTGCAATGAAAACAAGTTTCTAATTAGACAAATTCAGAGAGATCTCTCTCTGTTTCTGCCCATTTGCTTCCTAGTGAATACACTCCTGGTGAACCAACAGTCCAACCAAGACAACAACTCAACTTTCTATAGTCCAATTAGAAGAGGCTGAGGGTTCCATGGCAGTTACATTTTCTACTAACTTTAAAGGTGTTAGGGTTGTACATGTACAGTAACTTGCAAAAGAAAATGTTACATCATTATAACAAGACTAGTTACTTAGCTACCACAGTTAAAGGGTGCTAAACAATGTGTTCATGTGAATAGTGAATCTATACATCCATCTATGCATAGTCACTTTAATAACTCTACCTACATGTACATACTACCTCAACTAACCGGTGCCCCCTCACATTGTATCGGTACCCCCCTGTATATAGTCTCGCTATTGTTATTTTACTGCTGCTCTTTAATTACTTGTTACTTTTATCTCTTATTCTTATCCGTATCTTTTTGAAACTGCATCATTGGTTAGGGGCTCGTAAGTAACATTTTAACTGTAAGGTCTACACCTGTTGTATTCGGCGCATGTGACTAATACAATTTGATTTGTTCCCAAATGGCACCCTATTCTCTGGTGAAAAGAAGTGCACTAAACAGGGTGCCATTTGGGAAGAAGCCTAATTAAACTAGAAAAAGGGTTTTTGAAGGTTGACAGCAGAAGTGAACATTATTGATTACTCGGGACCTCGCACCTGGATAGACTATAAAGGCTCTGCAAGGAAGGTTGTGGGAGAATAGACAATCTAATTACAAACCGGAGAGTGACGTGTAAGGGGGACAGAGAAATGGCTACAGCATAAGCTAAGGAGGGACACCCCCAACTACAAGACAAGCCGTCAGTACTTTAAGAGGAAAATTACTAAGAGCTCAAGCAGGACACAACAGAAAGCAATGGACAGACCACTCTCCAAGGCACACATATGCTCTTGCACCGCTACCTCCTGTCACCATAGTGAGTAACGGCTGAGTAGCATAAACTTGAACACTGGCTAACATATAGGCTAGAGAGAGTGACAATGACTTAAAGGTCCAATGCAGCTGTTTGTATCTCAATATCAAATCATTTCTGGGTGACTGACCGTTAAATACCTCACTGTGATTGTTTTCAATGAAATGGTCAAAAACAAAAATTGCTTCTTAACAATGAGAAATTTCTCAAGCAAGAATTTTGCTAGGACTGGGAGTGGTCTGGGTGGGGAGGGGAAAMCGGAAAACTAGCTGTTATTAGCAGAGAGGTTTGGAACTCTTTCTTGTTGGTCTATATCAATAAGACTCCACAACAAGGTGCAGMATGGTTCAATTTGCATGCTGGGGGGCAAGAGGATCCTCAGCTCCTCTAAAACCATTGACAACTGTGTGCCGTTTTAAAGCAATGTTAAATAAATGTTAACTATTTGGTTCTAATATCATCACCTATTGAAGAACATAGTCAGAACTACACATGTCCGATTATTCCATGTAAAACAGTTCACGGTCTTGTTCAGGGGCAGAACGACCGATTTTTACCTTGTCAGCTCAGGGATTCGATCTAGCAACCTTTCGGTTACTGGCCCAACACCACTAGGCTACCTGYCGCCCCAAGGGTAGCTACACAATAACTCTAAATAATTGGCCAYCATTAATTGGATATTTCAGTGATATAAAATAAAACTAGACGTGACAAGTATGAGTGGTTTAGGTAAATTTCCCATGCTTTGTGGGCTGTCTGTCAGTCAAAGAGCAGAGGGGCGCATTTGCCGATTTACTGTCATCTAATGATGTTTATTTTGCAAGCTACCTAGCGAAGTTAGTTAACACGATCCCCTTTTCAACATTGTTTTTAAGAGTGTTTAATCACGATTGCTGCTGACAGACATGATAGAATACATTGATTGATGGACCACGTCAAACTGGCTAGCTAGCTAATAACAGATCATGTCAATATGGCTAGTTAACGAGCTAACTTTCAGGGGATAAACTAGATTGCTATATCCAAATAGTTTGCTTTGCCATCTATAGTGGTGATGACAGTAGTCCGACTAATAACTTCCAGTACGAGGACTGGCCGATGTCAAGCTCTTTCCAAAAGCCTAATCTCTGATGAGGCAATTTAAATGACACATTGTTTGCTTAGCTAGCTAGCTACATGCCAAATGGATAGGTTACGCTCACAAAATCGGAAAATACATGATCAACTGATGTTTACTGATCATAAAAAGCATGCAGTTACTTGCTGTACATCTCTGATGATAGAGCAAAAAATGTGCACAATTGTTTAGCATGAAATAATCGGAAATTTGTAGTTCTGACTATGCTGTTCAAGAGGTGATGAGATTACAAACAAATAGTTAACATTTAAAACGGCACATAGTGGTCAATGGTTTTAGTGGAGCTGGGAGTCTCCTTGCCCCTCAGGAGCCAAATCGAACGCTCTGCACCATATTGTAATGTTTTATTGATAATGACCTATTAACTAATTTACCGCCTGGTAATGTCACCAGGCAGGCAAAACTCCAACCCACCAAAACAGCTGTTACACTAAAAGGGCATTAGCATAATTTTCCCTATTCGCCAGTACTATTCCAACCTCAAAGTGTGGAAATGTATTTAAAAACACAGCAAAATATAATTTGACTGGGCCTTTAAAAGACAGTTCACTTCAAAATCAAAATTCGGCAGACATTTTCAGACCTCAATAGCAGTTGATATGAATCCATGCCCCCATGCCATCTAATGAGAAGATCCAGTTAAATGAAAATATAGGCACAGTCTAATAGTTTGAAATTAGACTGTGCCCATGTTACCAACTGATTTAGATTTGAGGCATATAGCTGAATCAACCCAACAGATGACGTGGAACGTGGACTCATCTCGTCAATAGACTACATAAATGTCGGATTTTTTAAAATAAAATCACACAAACGTTCATATTAAAGTGAACTATCACTTTAAGACTGGATAAAAGGTGTCAACATAACGTCTAGAACAGTCACCGACACTGCCAAAGTAGATTCATTCTTAAAAAYGTTTACTCTGTTTAGTTTGGTTAATGTAGTTTACCCGGGGGGAGTTGGTCATTACCATTATCATTGCTATAGTTCATCAGCATGCCACAAAAGACAGTCAAGAGCTTCGCATTGTCCGGGTCAGTATTTTGGGACAGTGACTTTATGTGTCCAGCTACTATCTGAGCCCCTCCCGCCAGGTCAACTGCACTCCTGCCCTCATCTGCAAAACAAAGAGGTCAGGGGGAAATCAAAAAAGAAGAAAAATCACAATCACAACAACCAACCTGGGGGAAAAAATCTATTAAAAAAAGGGAGAGAAAGTTAAGCAAGCAGTAAAAATAAATAAAAAAATACACAAAATCACATAAGTAAATAACACATGCTATAGAAATACAGCCGTAAATAATAATTATAATAATGAATCATAACGTGAAAAAGGWGAGGCAAAACAAAAAATTACTTGAGGCAGCTAACTAGAAATTAAATCGCACCATAACCCAAGCTAATACCTGTTGCACATAGCTCGGAGACATGAAATTACATATTGTGCGTTTTGCAGTTTGTTTTGGTTAACCCCACCCCAAACCTCAAAATGTATTGGTGCGCTTGTGGCTATCAGTCTGAAGTGTAGACAAATTGAGTGACAGTGCTGATGAAGCCAATTAGTTAAAAATAAATCCAAATGACCTTGAATGCTAATTGATTTACATCACAGGTAGATGCTTCCAGATTCATGGTCAAATTCTAATACAGTGTGGTTATGAGTGGAAGAGACAACCGTACTACAGAAGTAATGGAGACAGGTTATGCATATGAGCATGACTGTGAACAGCAAACGTATGGTGGTTGAGTGACTGAATCCCAGCTGGATTGAATAGAGAATAAGTCTGTTCGCTTTGTGCAATAAAAAAATCCTGCATCTTGGGAACTGAAGACCAGACAGCCTAGGGACCATGGGAATTGAAGTTGTCACACTCAGTGACTCCAGTCTGTTTTTATGAAATCGTTTTTAGCAGACGCCTCATTGAGTGGCCTTAATTAGCACCATATTACTACAGACCACAGTACATTTTTAGGACACTGCTCTGCTCAACATAGCAATCTACTACAGCCATGCAAATATATGCTAAACCAAATWAAAAATGCAACAATTTCAAAGATTTTAGTGAGTTACAGTTCATATAAGGAAATCAGTCAATTGAAATAAATTCATTAGGCCCTAATCTATGGATTTTACATAACTGAGTCAATTGAAATAAATTCATTAGGCCCTAATCTATGGATTTTACATGACTGGGCAGGGGTGCAGCCATGGGTAGGCCTGGGAGGGCATATACCTACCCACTTGGCAGCCAGGCCTATCCACTTGGCAGCCTGGCCTACCCAATCAGAATGAGTTTTCCCCACAAAAGGGTTTTATTACAGACAGAAATACTCCTCAGCACTGCCCCCCCCTCCATCCCCCCTCAGACGATCCCGCAGGTGAAGAAGCTGGATGTGGAGGTCTTGGGCTGGTGTGGTTTCACGTGGCCTGCGGTTGTGAGGCCGGTTGGACGTACTGTCAAATCCTCTAAAACGAAACATGGGACCAACACTTTACATGTTGGGTTTGGATTTTTGTTCAGTATATGATTATTTTTACATGATTTTGGATACAATTAGCCTGTGTCATATTTATAGAACATCAAATGAACCTCACTAAAGGGTTAAAAATGTTGTCAACAATGTTAGTTGGGTCAACAACAAAAAAAGGGGGGATTAGTTGGTGCTCCTGAGGATAGGGGTTAAACTTTAAGGACATCACCTTTGCCTGCAGACACCACACGTACTGTAGACCAGGACTGCTTGATGTGCCAAGAGATAATGTAGCAAGATAGACCATAGACATAGGGAGGCCATGTGCTCTCATGGTAGCACCATCATGTGACAGTACACTAATGTTAGACATAAAAGGTTAAAAAAAGTATATCTGAATTGTGTTAGCCGACACGGGAACATATCGACACATAATAAAGTGTGTGCTTGATGATGGCAGACGAAATGGGGATGTCTGGGACGTAGCTAGCAGAGGAAGTGTTACAGTATGGGCCTTGTCAGTATATTATTGTCTGCATTAGTTGTTTTAACACAGGAACATATTGACACATTATACAGTGTGTGCTTAATGATGGCGGACAAAATAAGAATGTCTGGAGCGCGCAGCTGCATAGCTTGCAGAGGAAGTGGTAGATGAAGATTTAGGAAAAGAAAAGAGGTGAGAGAGCGAAAGAGAGATGGGCAGGGAGGGGGAGAGAGAGAGTTGTAGGAGAAACAAAGCAGAGAAAGCAAGGGAGGGACTAAACAAATTGCATGGAATCTGGTTGCCATTGATGGACAAAATGCTGGTACTGTTTTTCTGCTGCTAGGTCTGGAAGTTGTTTGAATGCACAACGATTGGCAGTTGAAGCGGTCAGTTTGTCTTGTGGTAATTACATTTTGAAAAAGGGCCAATACCGAACAACTACAGACTCCTTCTAAACTGATTTCTTCAGTGGTGCCCCCGTTAAGAGTTGAAAACAGCTGCAGCTCCGACTGAAACACACGTTTCTGCCACTATGCTCTTACACTCTTTATGATCCTATCAAACCTTAGACGTCTCACCTTTCAGTGATGGGAGAAACAATGCAACAGAAACAATAGCTGCCATTAAGGCCTCAACGCAACACATTTTCCCCTTAAATGTATTCACGACAAGGCTTGATTAATTAACCTAAATCTTTATTCTAGTTACTTTTTTGATGCGACGGCCGCATTTGGTCTCCAACGAGGTCTGGAGGGTCCAACTGAAATTTGGTTATATTTCCTCGCCGTCARGATTTAAAAAAAARTTGTCCTCTATCCATAGTTGTTTGAATTTGATGCTCCCTGACTGTCTAGCTTTCATTTTGGTGATTATTTAACGAGCTGGACACAGTCAAAAAAACGATATGAATGTAGGTCCATTCTAATTTCTACACTTCCCGTAACCCAAAAATGTTTTACTCAAACCAGAAAGAACACCCTTACGGGCCGGATCTGTATGTTTGACACCCGTTCTAGAGGCATTGGGGGAAGTGATTGTAAGCAGTTTTATCTTTGTGTGACGGACACCCTCACCTTCAAAGTCTGTCTGGGGAAAGAAGTGCTGCTCTCAGCAGGAACTCAGGGCTGACTAGTTCCCCAGACTGACAGGGGATGGGCAGTCACTCTGGCGCCTATTAAAATGGACAGAACAGAATACCTGAATAGTGTTATATTGGAGCTGCTTAGCGAAGCTTTTGCTACTCAGATGAAAAATTATGGATTTCACATTGACTTTCGGGTAGAACCATGGAATACTATAGTCATCTCACAGTAGAGCCAGTATTTTCAGATACTTTTGGCCCTTTATGGCCAGAGTATTCCAAATTATCACCAGAGTATTTCCCACTTGTGAAACAGGCTAGTCAATATCCCATTATGATGACCTAAGACTAAACCGATTTTCAACATATCAATGCCATACAAAAGAGCAGATATTGCTAATAGCCGGTTCGGATTCTGCTGACACCAGTATTCCCCAAGATGTAAGGCACCTCCTCAGGGAGAGCAGAGGGGGGGACAGTTGTCAAGTAAAGGCACTTCAATACTTCCTCTACAATTACACCTAGGCAAGATAACCCCCCTCCTAATAAAGTGACCTCCCCATGTAAAAAAATGTATATAATTTTTTTTTTTTTGTGTGTGAAAATGTTGATGGTGGAACCCATTGACACCGATCCCGGGTCCTTTTCCACCCGGTGAGAAAAGTGTAAGGGAAACCTATGACAGGGTGTACTTACGGCTGTCGTAGCAGATGTTGCCTAGGGCACGGCCTGTCTGCAGCAGCACCTCGTGGTCCTTGGAGTGGAGCAGCTGCACAAGGGGGGGGATGAGGCCCGCCTCCACACAGGGGCTACGCATGAACTCTGGAGGGGAGACGAAGCACAGGCAGGAATAGCAGTTAAGCTTGAGAGTGAAGTTTCCCCTAGGTACAGATCTAGGATCTGCTTCCCTTCCCCACAATCCTAACCACAATCCTAATCTTAAAGGGATACTTCAGGATTTTGGCAATGAGGCCCTTTATCTACTTTCCCAGAGTCAGATGAACTTGTGGATAGCACTTTTATGGCTCTGTGTGCAGTTTGAAGGAAGCTGCTAACTAGCGCTAGTGCAATTGCTAATGTGACGACCCTCCCACTCTGTCTGCCGAATTCTTTCTCATTGCTCGTTTTCCTTATTAGGATGTCGGTGGGCGGAGCCGGGAGGATCGTCAGCGAAATGGGACACACCTGGGTTCGGGTATGTCCTGACGATAAATACACCTTCCCATTCATTAATGAGGCTCGCGCCATGCAGACACACTGTTGGATTTTGGCTGTGGCATTTTGTGTCTGTTTTGGCCCCTCATTATCACATCAATGTATGCAACCACTCACTTGCACCATTGTTACTTGTTTATAGGTTACTTTAGTTAATAAATATATTTTGTTATTCCTTGAGCTCCACGTTGTCTCCTTTTTTAGGAGCCTGTTCGTGACAAGTGGGGGCTCATCTGGGATTATAAGGTTGGTTCCTAGACATTTTGGTGGATATTATTTTGTTGCATTATGATGGGTTAATGCTATTTGAGATGCACTTTGGTTGGTATTCACTGCAAAGTCTTATAGGTGCGGTATAGTGCCTTGTGACAGTTTTTTGTTGTTTTTGCGCTGCTTAGTAGGCCCAGTGTTGGTTGCCTTTGTTTTTTTGGTAAATTTACCACTGCGGTGGATAGATGGTTGTGTACTGCGTTGGATAGAGTAACATTGGTTAGTTTCCAGGTCCCTGCCCAGATTGGAAACTCTTGCTCTACTTGCTGTTGGGACATCGGTCTGAGGAGAGTACAATCTGCTGTGTACCTCAGTGGGAGATTTGGGCAGGGTAGTGACACTTACTACCCGGAGCTATAGCCTGTCTTTTCCCCTGTTAGGCTTAGCGACGTGTTCCACTTTGGAATACGTTGGGCATGGTTATTTTGTTTATTTTTGTGTGGTGTCTGTGGACTGAGCAGTGGTCTCGTGGGCACATCCGTGGCTTGGGGGGAAACAGCCAGTGAGCTGGGGTGTTTTTCCAAGCCAGTGGGATTTTCCATGACAACGGGCTACAGTGCATAATTACCCACTGCGAATCTGCACGGAGACTAGGGTGGAGTTATTGTAGGATTTGGGGGAAGTTCCTTATATCTGATCTCTCTCCTGTGGTGCCCAATGTGATTGGTGCTTCTCTTGTTGTGGTGTGTTCAGCAGAGGGGAAGAGTGAGATTATTTTTAGTAGTGACTGATGTGTAATGTACACTAGTTCATACGTGTTCAGAGGAACTGTTAGAATGATGTACTAAAGAACAGCTGTTGAAGATCGCTGATCACGACCAGGTTGAAATTAGTCTTCAATTCTGTTAGGTTGATATTGAATGCCAATCTGATGGAGTGTGGTATACTAGAAGTTAATGGCCGCTCCGATCTTRCTAGGGCTAATGGCCGCTCTGTTAGCCCTAGTAGTCCGTCTTTTGAACAACAGAAAGAACTGCTTTTGTTACAACTAGGGCATGAGCAAGCTAAACTAGAGCATGAGTGGATTTGGGAGTGGGTGTTAACACGATCATGCTCGAGTTTAACTTGTTTTAAATATGAAAAGCAATTGGAATTTAAACAGAATTTGGAGAGTGCAAAAATCAAGCTGCAACAAGGGTGGCTAGAGTTGGTTAGGGAAGGAAAGCTCTCTGGAGTTTGCTCTGGGAAAGTGACCCAGATGTACCTACTGTAGGGGTCGCTCCTCTCTCGGTCAAGTCCCAGACACATCTGTTGCCAAAATGTAATGAGAAGGACCCTGAGATGTTCTTTTCGTTGCTGACGCTAGGAGTTGGCCTGATTCTGATAGCACTTTAATGTTAGTGTTGACTGGTAAAGCGCAGGAAGCATATTTAGCTCTTAGTGTAGCCGACAGTGTCAGCTCTACTAAGGTTAAAATGGCTGTTACAGATTTACGAATTGGTTCCTGATGCTTACCGCCAACGATTTAGAACTTTAAAAAAGGCTGATACAGACTCATGTTGAGTTTGCGTGAGTTATCTTCAGTTTAATTGCTGGTGTACCRCTTCTGCGGTTATGACTTTCCATGAGCTGTGTGATCTGATTATGCTAGAGCAATTTAAGGATACAATCCCTGATCGTATAGCCACGTACATGAACGAAAAGTGAAGACTGTCTCTGAAGCTGCGGTTTTGGCGGATGAGTATGTTTTGACTCAGAAAAGTGTCTTTGCAGGGCCCCATATTCGGAGTGAGTGGGGACGCCTGGCGAGATTTGGTGTTCGCCCACTAGTTTATGAGCAGAGTTTCATCGAATGTTGAGCCTGGCTCCCGTGGTAAAGCTGACTTTAGTCAAGAGTAACTACTGTCATGGTTCAGGTCATTGGAAAAACGAATGTCCTGTTCTCGGGGCTAAGGGTAAATTCAGTACTCGCGCKAACGTTAAACCTAAGCCTACGGCGTTAGCAGTGCCTGTCCCACATTTGTTCAGTCGTGTCACACTGTTTCATGCCCAGGGGCATGTGAAAGTCCCAACTGACCCAGATTGTTTACCTTTCGTCACTTGGCTGGTGAGCGTGTATGGCCTGTCGTGTCCATCTCTAGTGGGTTCCTCTAAACCGTCACTTGTAGGGATTCCCGATGAGAGTTTCCCCAGAGGTGTTCTGAGCGTTGCATTCCGTGAGCTGTGGTGACCTGGTCACTGCACCGGCTAATGACGATGTTAAAGAAATCTGTCAATACTTACCCTGTTATTCTGGTTTCTATGCCCTGCTCTGATCTAATCAAGGAGCCACGGGCTGACCCCACATTAGAAGAGTCATGTGATGGGCCACTGTTTATTTTGCTGTCCTGTTCTGTCACTCCAGTCTGTTCCCTTCTGTTCTTGTTATCGTTCCTCTTAAAGGTTGTTTTGCGCAAAGGTTGCTGAGGTCTGGGGAGGACGAGGTGGGCTGGGGCAGTATTGTGTTTGGTTGGTGTGGTGTTCCAGGGTCATTGGTGGTCCCCGGGTTTTATGGGAAGGTGTGTGTGTGACGACCCTCTCACTCTGTCTGCCGGATTTTCTTTGCTCTCGTTTTCCTCATTAGGATGTCGGTGGGCGGAGCCGTCGTCAGCGAAATGTGACACAACTGGGCCCGGGTGTGTCCTGGGGATAAATGCACCTTTTCCCCCATTCATTGAGGAGTCTCCACACAGACACTGTTGGATTTTGATTGTGGCATTTTGTAGCTGTTTGCTTTGGCCCCTCAACACCCCTCATTATCACATCAATGTATGCAACCACTCACTTACAATACACCATTGTTACTTGTTTATAGTTTACTTTAGTTAATAAATATATTTGTTATTCCTTGATCTTCACGTTGTCTCTTTTTTTTTTTTGACGGGCTACGAGCTGGTTCGGGACACTAACTAGCGTTACCCAGAGACTTCCAGTCATTGCACTCTCTTCTGCATGCTAGCCGATACAATAGACTTCCAGTCATTACCCTAACGCTAATTAGAATTGGCTTGTGCAACTGCCTCCAACTTCCTTACATTCTGGACAAAGATATAAATGGTTTCCATTTTGGCCAAAATCCACAAAATGACCCATGATCAGTGTCTAGGTGAAACTTCCCCCTCCTACCACTCCGAATGGACCATAAAGAAAGGTGATGCCGTGCGGTCTCGATTAAAGACGCAGTCCAGGATCCTAAGTATTTAAATATTGTACATACAAACTGCCAAAAGAAAAAGATWAAAAAAACTCCAGGGACTCGTTTTGCCTTGAGCACTACTTTCAAAACTACTGACTGAAATGATACAACCTTTAAACTTCTGATTACAGCTTCAAACCAAGCATTTCCATGCCCTTGTTTCGGTGGGAAGGGGCTTCAGAAACGTAACCACTCTCAAATTCATAGAGCTATGGATGCAATGACTGACCATCCATTATATCATAACACTACCAACACTGCTTACACAGTATGGTAACCTAACACCATCACACTATCCAGGGATTTTCTTGGTATGCCTTTGACACATTTTCAGGATTGAAAATCCCTTTCAATGTGAACTTAAACTAGATACAAAGTATGTAGAAAAGAGGTCCATCTTTTTTTTACTTAAAATCACAAATAAAAAGCTAGAACTGAAAGTATAGATTGTTTGATCCAAACACAGCATTAGCCATGGCAAAATGCATAGAATTGCAGGAAATTTGCTATAAAACAGCAACATTCTCAGCTCCATGGAGAAAATTGGCATGAAGGTAGCCAATGCTAACTAGTGTTAGCACAATATACCCATAGACTTTGTCACTGCGCTAACGCTAGTTAGCAACTTCCTTCAAACTGCATGCAGAGACCTAAAAATGTTATCCAAAAGTTGACCCCACTGCAGAAGTAGATAAAGGACCTCATTGCAAAAATGTCTTTACGCCGCCAAGATGTGGGCCTCTAATATTCTCTCTACAATCCAGCCACGCCCACCACCTAAACCCCCTTTTGATCTGGAAAAAAAACCTTGATCAAAAGCAACAGAGACAAAGGATGTGACGGGCTCGTAATGCTGAAAGGACAGCGACCGTAATACTAGTGCACGTCATATAGGACTGGGCACTTTTTGTAAAACACACAGGCTGATAAAGACCGTCACACACAGCATGAGGATGAAGAATGAGCAACCCATTCACTCTGACATAAGCCCTAATCATAAGAATACTTTTTTTTTTTTTAAACAGGCTATGCATTTCTCAATCGAAATGTACAACTAATACTTCCCCTTGCAAACATCTTGATCATTTTTAGCACACAAASTAACTAGTGATCTAAAGTTTAAATGCAACAATGTTGCACATGCATAACGGATCATTTTCAGAGATATCGCTAACAGCAATAAAACACCCAGTTCCACTCACCTGATTTGATTTTATTAGGATATCTTTGAGTCCTTAAACATTAAAATACAATCACATTTTCACATAAGACATATTGACCAGATAAATTAATCTATATTTTTAGACTTTAACAGTCCAGCACAACTTTCCTATGCATTGTTTGAATTTATATATTGAAAGGTTTCTGTTTTACTCAGATAAATTACATTTCTTTAAATCAAATTGTTATTTAGCCTATTTCTCTTTTCTGTCTGGATAACACAGATAGTGGACAATCTATTCCTATTATTTACTGAATGTTTCTTACCAACTGAATACTGTTGCGTAGAGAGTTTGGCCGTTTCAAACGGTGTATATTATGAAATAAAATGAGCATTTTTTTATTTTTATTATCTTGTTGATTGATAACAAACCAAGAGCACTGAGCATGACTACAACAAAAATAAATCATATCTCCACCTCCACAATCCTTGCTACTTTGTTCTGTGCAATCTGCAGCCTCCTAATTTCACTTGCTGATGCATTTCCCCGGAACAGTAGTTCACCTGACTTTCAAGTAATGCTTAATCTTTCCTGGTAAATATTTAGCTATCTTTCTGATCATGCATGCAGTTACATTTCTTTTTWTTCTTTTTTTATATATACATAATTAGTTATTAGAGACGACCATGATAAGCAGGTGTCTAGCTGCACTCCTAGTAGTTTGGTTTCTGTCACTTCCTCAATTTGTTCTCCTCCCATACTTAAATTGTATCTCATGCTATGTTGACCTTTTCCTGGTGGAACAGACCAACTTAACTTTGGTTTTCTTGGTGTTTAAAACAAATTTGTTCCGGAAAACCCACTCCCTGATATTTTCCAAATCTACTTGAGGTTGCTGAACCTGTTGAATCAATTGATCAGTTGAAACGTAACTTCTCTTTGAAAGTTAACCACTCCTATTTGCCATTGTTTCAATCTAAACCTACAGGAAAGTGTGTGCCCTCAGGCCTGGAAGGAAGCTAAATTAATTATGCTACCGAAGAACAGCAAAGCACACTTTAATGTTTCAAACAGCTGACCAATCAGCTGGCTACCATGCTTTAGTAAACCTTTGAACAAAACTGTGTTTGACCAGATACAATGCTATTTCACATTAAACAGAATAACTACTGAATTTCAGCATGCTTATAGGGAAGGRGACTCAACATGTATGGCACTTTCAGCCAATCATTGCTTTTGTGTAAGAAATTGCTAAGAAGATTGTGGGAGCTGTTTTGTTCGACTTCAATACAGCTTTTGATATTATCAAAAACAATCTTTTTTCTACTGTTGAAAAAAGACGAGTGTGTTATGGCTTACATCCTCTGCCATACCGTGGATCAAGAGTTACCTGTCTAAGAGAACACAGAGGGTGTTCTTTAATAGAAGTCTCTCCAACATAATCCAAGATGGCTGCCAATCAGTCTTTCCGTTTGTATGTCTGATCCTTGAGATCTGAGTTAAGAGTTGTTTTAATGACCCGATCATGTCTACAGAACTAAACACTTGATGTGAAGGTGGATGCTGTATATAACTTATTWTTAGATCTGTCTCTATTTTACAAAATGTGTTCGTACAAATATGTCTGATTGAGAAATACTTTTTTTCTTCCTCGAGCTGCTCGTAACTGTAGCCTACACCATTTTGGAGTTAGAGCGAACAGAGACAGGAGAGCCTGTCTGAGCGCAAGGCCTGCTACTCGACCGCAGGTGCRCACTGAAGGCTAGGAGCGGAGAAGCGGTTGACAGATTGGAAAACCTGATGCACCGTGTGACAATCTACGTCGTTGTACACAACGTCTACTAGTCGTCACCTGTGCTGAAAGACCTCTAGAAACCAGCATTATGTATCTATTACTGTGCTTGCCCTTTACTCAATGCCTTCCTGGATTAAATAGGCTGAGTGATCAATGGGTGTGTGAGTTATCGTCGCCTTATGCCCTACAATTTGCAAACACTCCAACGAGACCATGTTAATACCACCAGGAACTTGGTCTCYCTCTGTAACTGSATTTGTMCCACTCTCAAACGCAAGTGGGGCTACACATGATAACACACTTCCAAAAATCGCAAACTCTTGAATTACTTTTTTTCTGTGTCGAAAGACTCAGCTCGTTTCATTGACAATGGTGCTGGCTCTGCCAAGTCCTCACGCAWTGGGCAACAGATGTATTGTTAGGTTTTTATTGTTGATCTCTGGTAATGTGCGACCAAACCCTGGGCCGGTTAGATACCATGCAATCGACCGACTCCCTATGATTTTAAAAACAGCAGGTTTTGGCCTCTTCCATGTTAAATGTCAGTCTATTTCCAAAAATAGACATGATTAGAATATGGGCCAATACRACATAATGTTTTTTTWTCAGAAACTTGGCTCAAKAAATCTTGTTTAAAATTTCTATTGATGGTACAGGGTTTTTAAACCTGACCAAATGAGTAGAGGGGTTGAAATTCAAATCAAATGTTATTTGTCACATGCGCGGATTACAACAGGTGTACACGTTACAGTGAAATGCTTACTTACAAGCCCTTAACATGTATTTTTCTAAACTGCAATGTTGGTAAAGTAAAAAATAGATGTAACAAATAATTAAAGAGCAGCAGTAAATAACAATTGCGAGGCTGTATACAGGGGTACCGGTACAGAGTCAATGTGCAGGGGCACCGGTTAGTCGAGGTAATATGTACATTTAGGTAGAGTTAAAGTGACTATGCATAGATAATAAACAGAATAGCAGCAGCTAAAAAAGGGGGGGGGCAATACAAATAGTCTGGGTAGCCATTTGATTAGCTGTTCAGGAGCCTTATGGCTTGGGGGTAGAAACCTTTTGGACCTAGACTTGGAAGACATTTAGAATCAGTGTCAGGGACAATCCCTGGTTTTCAGATAACTTGGCAGGATTAATTAGAAAAAAACGTATCTTGGGCTCAAGCTAGACATACAAATGCTCCTGTTTACTGGGCCTCCTTCAGAGCGCTAAGAAACAAAAATACAGGATTGATCAGGAAGTCCAAATCAGATTTCTACAGTACCAGTCAAAAGTTTGGATACACCTACTCATTCCAGGGTTTTTCTTATTTTTACTATTTGACATTGTAGAATAATAGTGAAGACAAACTATGAMATAACACATATGTAGTAACCAAATAGGTGTTAAATCAAAATATATATGACATTCTTCAAAGTAGCCACCCTTTGCCTTGATGACCGGTGGAAACCTGTCCTTTGGTCTGATGAGTCCAAATTTGAGGTTTTTGGTTCCAACCAGCATGTCTTTGTGAAACACAGAGTAGGTGAACGGATGATCTCCGCATGTGTGGTTCCCACAGTGAAGCATGGAAGAGGAGTTGTGACAGTGGGGGTGCTGGTGGCACTGTCAGTGATTTTATTTAGAAATCAAGGCATACTTAACCAGCATGGCTACCACAGCATTCTGCAGCGATATGCCATCCCATCTGGTTTGCGCTTAGTGGGACTATCATTTGTTTTTCAACAGGACAATGACCCAAAACACACCTCCAGGCTGTGTAAGGGCTATTTGACCAAGGAGAGTGATGGAGTGCTGCATCAGATGACCTGGCCTCCACAATCACCCAACCGCAACCCAATTGAGATGGTTTGGACCACAGAGTGAAGGAAAAGCAGCCAACAAGTGCTCAGCATATGTGGGAAATCTGGAAAAGCATTCCTCATGCTGGAAAAGCATTCCTCATGAAGCTGGTTACGAGAATGCCAGCGTGTGCAAAGCTGTCATCAAGGCAAAACTTTGAAAAATGTTAAATATGTTTTACACTTTTTTGGGGGTACTACATGATTCCATGTGTTATTTCATAGTTTTGACATCTTCACTAATATTCTACAATGTAGAAAATAGTCCAAATAAAGAAAAACCCTTGAATGAGTAGTAGGTGTGTCCAAACTTTTGACTGGTACTGTATCTAAATGCAGTCACAGAGAACCTAAACAACCCTAAGAGGTTCTGGAAGCTAATCAAATCAGTGTCAGGTTCTAATGTATCCTCTGGCCTTCCTGACCATTTAATGATGGATTCTAATGAAGTGAAGGATAAAGCCCATATTGTAGGGGTTTTTAACAAGCACTTCATATCTGCTGGTTCAGTTTTTTTTATAATGGTGGGGCCCATGTCTCTAACATAAGCTCTGTTACAGTAAACTATGATACAGGCTCTCATGTGAACCATTTTAACGTTGAGACTATTTCTTATACTGAGGTCTATAAAGCACTAAAGGCAATAGACACTAAAAAGTCTGCAGGTCCAGACAACCTGGATCCCTCTCTCTTAAAGATAGCAGATGATATTATTACTGAACATGTGGCTCACATTTTCAACTTTAGTCCCTTGACCAATTCCATAGGGGCTCCCAAGTGGTGCAGTGGTCAAAGACAATGCATCTCAGTGCTAGAGGCGTCACTACAAACAACCGATTCCAGACTGTATCACAACCGGCCGTGATTGGAAGTCCCATAGGGCGGCGCACAATTGGCCCAGCGTATTCCGAGTTTGGCCGGTGTAGGCCATCATTGTAAATAAGAATTTGTTCTTAAAACTTCTTATGGCTGCAGGGGCAGTATCGAGTAGCTTGGATGAAAAGGTGCCTAGAGGTGCCCAGAGTAAACTGCCTGCTCCTCAGCCCCAGTTGCTAATATATGCATATTATTATTAGTATTGGATTGGAAACACTCTGAAGTTTCTAAAACTGTTTGAATGATGTCTGTGAGTATAACAGAACTCATATGACAGGCAAAAMCCTGAGAAAAAAATCCAACCAGGAAATGGGAAATCTGAGGTTTGTAGGTTTTCAACTCATCACCTATCGAATACACAGTGGGATATGGGTCAGTTTGCACTTCCTACGGCTTCCACTAGATGTCAACAGTCTTTAGAACCTTGTCTGATGCTTCTACTGTAAAGTGGGGCCGAAGGAGAGGGGATTGAGTCAGGTCTATCATGAGCTGAACATGCGCTGACCATGCGAGAGCGAGTTCTGTTCTATCGCATTTCTGAAGACAAAGGAATTCTCCGGTTGAAACATTATTGAAGATTTATGTTAAAAACATCCTAAAGATTGATTCATTACATTGTTTGACATGTTTCTACTGACTGTTACGGAACTATTTGACATTTCGTCTGCTTTTAGTGAACGTGCATCTCTCCCCAAACTCCCTATCCTGGCCAAAGTCTGAATCCTTAGAACTCACAGTTAAAAGAAACTTCTTAATTGAAAAGAACATGCAGGGTTCAGTCTGGCTTTAGATCGGGGCACAGCACCACAACTGCAGCTATGGCAAATTACATCATRCACTTGATAAAAAGCCACATTGTGCTGCTCTGTTTGTTGATTTATCAAAGGCATTTGATTCAGTTGACAATGAATTGTTGCTAGCTAGACTCAGTAACATTGGTCTCAGTGAAGGGGCAGTAAATTGGTTTAGGAACTATCGTTCTGACGGAACACATTGTGTACATGCTGACAATCACAAGTCTAGCTTTCTTAAGATTAATWGAGGTGTGCCCCAGGGTTAAATTTTAGCTCCTGTGTTGTCCTCAATTTTATTAATGATTTGGGAAATGGGAAGCAACCAGCAAAGTTGCAGATGATACAGTCATATATTCATGTGCTCCTTCTGTGGTTCATGCTGTTGAAGAGCTCCAGACTGCTTTTCAGTCACYGCAGGTCTCCCTTTATGGTCTCAAACTCATCATGAATGTAAAAAAAACAACATGACCTTTACCAGAGCTCAGGTTACCAGAGAAGGTTAGCATTGTCACATATGGTGGCTTATCCATTGAGAAAGTGTAATCCTACATATACCTAGATATATGGTTGGATGACAAGTTGTCCTTTAAAGTTAATTTGGATAATTTTGTGAGGAAGCTTAAATTGAAATTGGGGTTTTATTTTCGCAATAAGGCTTGCTTCCCACTTATGGCTAGAAAGAAGCTTATTTTCTCTCTCTAATTGATGATATACTTGTTGTATATGCATGCAGCCTCCTCTGTCTTACAGAGACTGGACTTTGTTTATCATGCATCCTTGGGCTTTATTACAAATGCCAAGTCACTCACCCACCATTACACCAAATGATAGGTTGGACCTCACTTTATATGTGCAGAAAGTTACATTTGTAGGTGTTCATCTACAAAGCAATTTTGGGTAAACTCCCTCTTTAGCTACAGTCTGGTCTCCTTCACCACCAGCAGTTACCATACACCATCTTCTAGGTGGTTGCTACTTAAAGTCCCCAGGACATTTACAGTATTAGGCAGGACTGCCTTCTCATCTTGTGCACCAGAGGCATGGAAAAGTCTACAACCCATGCTGTATCTAGATATGTTAGTGCCATTGAATTAATTAAATATTTTGATGGAATACTGTTACAGAGGAGTGTAAATGCTTTTTTAGGCTGGATCATGTTGTTGAATTGTATTGTTGTATGTTTTAATTGTGTAATGTATTGATTGTTGCGGCCTTCTTGGCCAAGTCTCCCTTGAAAAAGACACTCGGTCTTAATGGTCTTTTTTTTGGTTAAATAAAATACTTAAGAGCCACAGTCAGTTTAAGAATGGGTGACAAGTAATAAGATAGTCCTATATATTTATAACACACAAAACATTGCATTTGGGACAAATCATTCACTAAATTTTGCTTGGTGTAGTTGCTTGGTGTAACCCTGGATTGTAAACTGTCATGCTCAAAACATATTTATGCAACGGTAGCTAAGATGGGGAGAGGTCTGTCCGTAATAAAGAGCTACTCTGCTTTCTTGACATCACTATCAACAAAACAAGTCCTACAGGCCCTAGTTGTCGCACCTGTACTACTGTCCAGTCATATAGACAAGTGCCAAAAAGAGGGACATTACAGGTGGCCCAGAGCAGCACGACTGGCCCTTAAATGTACACGGAGAGGTAACATCAATAACATGTCAATCTCTCCTGGCTCAAAATAGAGGAGAGATTGACTGCATCACTACATGTCTTTGTGAGAGGTATAGACATGTTGAAAGCACAGAGCTGTCTGTTCAAACAACTAGCACCCAGCTCAGACACACATGCATACCCCGCAAAACATGGCACCAGGGGTCTCTTCACAGTCCCCAAGACCAGAACTGACTCTGGGAAATGCACAGTACTACATAGAGCCATGACTACATGGAACTCTATTCCACATCAAGTAACTCAACCGAGCAGTAAAATGAAACTTAACTTAAAACTACGCCTTATGAAACGTGGACTGTGAAGAGACAAACAGGCGCATAGTCAAAACTTCCAAATACATTTTACTCAGGAATAAAAAATAATAAAAAGAAGGTTATTTTAGTCCAGTAGGTTTGACACAGTGAGCCTCCAACAGTGAACTGGGCATAGATATTTCCAGGGCCACTGACAGATAAAATGCCAGCGGGTTGGTGTAAATGCTCAGGCTGGCACATCAGCAGGGCGATCATTAGATGCTGCTAAAAGTACATGAATTATCTCAACCGTTTCCTCCCCCAACTCGGTCACTTCCGTTCAACTCGGTGCCTGCCTCTCTGAAACCCACTCATAATTACCCCACAAGCATCTTCTGACACTGCAGCACCTGGGTTGAGGGGCCATGCATATTATAATTTGTCACATGGCAAACGGAAGACTACTCGAGTCCAATATGTGGCCAAGAAAAGTGTGACTTCTTTACAAATTGGAGAAGTCAAGAAGCCGTCAACTTATTTTAAATGACCAATCTCATCCGTGCTATCGTAACGCTTTAACACGTGCACTATTTAGCTGTTATGGGTAATAAGAGTGTTATTAATGTCTTATGTTGATAGAATGGATAAATCTATCCCCTAATCTCACCTTTTATGTTATGGTCTCTAACAAACAGTTCCTGAATCTCAACAACCAGCCACTCACTGCTGTGCATGTTCCTTTGGTCAAGCCACAGTATGGCATGGAGTAAATAAATGACTCACTGTGCCGATGTGTGACAATTACTACTGTCTAGGAAAGCAAGATAGATGGCAACACCAACAAACAGGTCTCCTATGGTGCCTGCTGTTAGGAGTCTGAAGCCATCTGTTGCCGTTCGAACGGGAAAAGGCAGAATTTCCAATGGGGAGTGGGGTGGACGAACAACAAACAAGGACACGTCCACAATCTAGGCTACACAGCAAAAATATATAGACTATCACCCATACGTGATTATCTAAGATTGAAAACACGCAACATTTTCATCCATAGTCTTGAGCATCAGCCCACAAATAGATAAATCACCATCCCATTCAATAAACCCTTTTGAACCCAAAGTGGCCGTCGACTGCCTTGCTTTAAATTACTATAGCGGCCGCGAACGGGCTTGTTTTTATAACAATACCTGTGTCAATATCGCAATATTATCTTGCTAGCGACCTGCTGTTGTCATCAACCAGAAGCAGGGTATGCCGTCATTTGACGAACATTTTTTTCTTCAATTCATTACTCAAAATGACAGCGCCAAAGCAGACACGACTTTTCACTGTGAAAGAGACTTTATCTATGTTGGTTGGTGATACGGATTCGCACAGGTGCTTGCACTTTAAAAAGAGATGACGTCGAGGTGAGTGAAATAAGGAAACAGCATATATATGTTTTGTGGATGTTTGAGGCTGTGTTTATCTGTTGGGCTTAGTTTATTGTTTGTCATGTTTGCTTGGGGCAGATATTCATAGGCTATACATTGCCTCGTATTCCTGTCGTATACATTGCCTCGTATTCCTGACGCGTTAGGGTAGTAGATGTCAGCGCAGTGGAGCTCATATGATAAGTTGGATATTCTTCTTCTCATAGCCAGCTAACAAGTTGCTTGTTTTGTACTGTTTCTACCGATGCAATTAATTTGAAAACTGTCCGAGCTTCATAACTAATCAGCTAACACTGGCGAACTCTGCAGTTAGTCTGTCAGGCAAGAAAGCAAGAGTTGATTGGAGGAGAGAGACAGTGTGTGTGTGGGTGGAACGGGAGGCGTGTAACTGTATCACCCATTATGGAAACCCCTTATTAGGAAGAGAGTATGTGTATGTTGAGAAAAAGAAAGAGGAAGGAAGAGTGTGTGTGAGACATTATGTTCCTGACTACAATTGTATCCTATTTGTTGCTCTTCTCACTCTGTTCCTGTAGGTCAGTGAAAGAGAATGAATTGACGTGGAGAGTCAAGGCTCAGCAGCAAAAGGCAGGGAGGAAGAGGAGTTATAGATGACTGGAGAGTGGAGGGAGAGAGGAAGAGGAGAGTAGAAGAGGAGGTAGAGGAACATGAGGGAGGACAAAGAAGAGCACAAAGTCCCACTATTCACCCTTGTACCACACAGCCTGGGGCTAAAGTGACAGTGGCAGGGGTTTTGGAGTTGTTTATAAAGGTGGTAGGAACATATCTGTTCCAGAGCTTGTAATGTATTACAACAAGAAAATGTGAGGGGTTGACCATCTTGACCAACTGAGGAGCTATTACAATGTTGGATGCACAGGCAGAAAATGGTGGAAGTACTGTATGTGTTTTGGGGGATACTCAACATTGCCATCATAAATGTGTACATTGTGTGGGGGACCCTGCAAAAGCCCCTTCACAGAAACCGCAGGCGCTGGTCCCAGAAGGCATTCAAAATGCAGCTTGTGCATTCACTTTGTGATATGGCTACAGTGCCAGGAAGAGGAGAGCCAAGAGTGTGACACCAGGGAGTGTAGATTGAGTTTTAACTCATAATAATTTGAAAGCAGGTGAAGTTTGAAGGGCGCGAGAGAGGGTGTGTGGTGTGCATCCTGAGTAGATGCAGCGCAAAGAGTGGGAGATGTGTAGAAACCTCCTTTGAGTGCTCTACGTATTCGGCAACACCTTGCATGAGGCCGTGCTTCCAGCAGTTCCATGACAAGTTGTAAGCTAAATGCAAACACTAACGCGACAGTGTGAAATATGAATTTGTCCTACAAATCTTTTACTGTCTCTGAACAGTTTTTTAAATCTTCTCTCTCTAATACTGGTTGCAGTTAGTGAGTTTTCAAAGTAGGCTACTATTTCTACATTTTGTGTCAGGCCTGGTCTGTACTAAACCTTATTGAGAGAGGTTATCTACATGTTGAAATAGTCTCTGAACAGTCGTTTGCATTTTTACAAGAATAAGAATCGCTGTCAAATCTAAGCCTACTTTGTGTGGGTTGTGAAATACTTTCTGAATATTGTGCTATGGTCACATTTTGGATACATTTTTTATTTATATGTCAATAATATTTCTAAGTATAATATATTATAATTGGTACATTTTGAGTGAGTAATTTAGTCAAATTTACTACAATTGAAATACTCTAGGGTTTGTTGTTGTGTAAAGTGCTAATATTTTTTGATAGTGAGTGTCTATACACAATGGAAGACAAAATTAGTGTTATTCCTACTGACATGAATGTGGTGTCATTAAAGAAGAGGTTGTGTTCTTTAAAACTAAGTTAACTTGTGATTGTCCTTTGTTCTTTGTTTTTGAGCCATGTCTGCTGTGTGTTTGAAATGTGTGAGAAAAATGTGCTTTATCTTAAATTCTCAGTAAGCTACAGCAGCATTCTAGTAATTCTATTGKGGTTTAAAGGGTTAACACGGAAAATTAAGATAATGCTAACTAAATGAGAAATACATACAAATGCAGGCTAAATCGCCTGAGAATAAACAAAGTGTAAAAATTGGATACTGAAAAGATGGCGGAACCAAAAGTGAGAAGAATGATGCTTCCTGGGGAGGATGAGATGAGGTGTGGAGAAACCAAGCGAAGGGTGCCTCACCATTTTTGGCCACCTCGGCTATGATGTTGGCTACTTTGGGGGTGCAGGAGGACTGTGGGGCCAGCAGGGTGGGAAGCAGGGGGAGAACGCCCATCTCCTGGATCTTCTCACTGGCGTCAGCATCTAGGAGGGGAAAGGAGAAGGGGAGAGAGGAGGTGAACAGTTGGGGGAAAAAGGGCTTTCTCAATTTGTCTTTCTATGAATCCTTGCATTCTATCCCCTTGCCCCATCTGAGTCAGCAGGTAGCCTAGCGGTTAGGAGCGTTGGGCCGGCAAGGTGGAAAAAACTAGCGTTCTGCCCTTGAGCAAGGCAGTTAACCCCCAACAACAACTGCTCCCCAGGCGCAAATGATGCGGACGCTGATTAAGGCAGCCCTCCACACCTGTCTGATTCAGAGGGCTTGGGTTAAATGCGGAAGACACATATCGGTTGGATGTATTCAGTTGTACAACTGACTAGGATTCACCTTTCCCTTTCTCTATTGAAGGAGAAGATCCAAGACCCTGCCCTCTGTCCTTCTCTAAAGGTTTTGAAAACGAGGCAAGTAGAGAGGACGTATGGATGAGCTGGGCAAGGTGAAGCGGATAATCCTTTCCCATTCCATCCAGGTCGCTCAACTTGTTGGGTTATTTATGATCATCCCAAGCCAGGCTCCATGAATAAAATGACTAGCAGTTAGAAACTAGCGTAGACATTCAATTATTATTGTAACCAAATAAATTACCATCACTGATTTTTATTATTAGGCTAAAGGTGGTATCAAAGTGTGCGAGCATTTTTGTATTTTCTTGGTCAGCACCTCACCCAAACAGACTACTGTACGTTCAGAACCATCTCTTGCCAATGCCAAGAGACAGGAAGTGGATGGGTTGTGCTGCCAAGTGCAGTAAAACATTAAAGCTACAACAGTAAACACAAAGCTAAAAGACAGCTGAGGATGCAGATAGCCAGCAACTCAATTAACTTAAAGAAACACAAATAAGCCCAATAAAATGCTCAAACAACGAGATASTGACCTAGGCCGAGCCAAAACAGGCAGATGGTTATGTTACCCAAACTAAGGAGGACGGACAGATGTGAATAAGGCTGGCTGACATGGGCCTTCCACGAAAACAAATGTGAGCCTGGTGACTAGAAAGTTAGATACTATATGTCCTCCATCACTTTCTTTGGAGATTTTCTATGGTTTTGATAGTCACACATAAGCCCCTTACCTATCAGAACTGGTACAGAATCCAGAAGCATCCACTAAATATAACCCATTAGGGGGCTAATGTGTCAATGATGTTTTGAGCGTGGCGTTAATCTACTGGAATTGTCAGAATTCTGACTTCAGTGCGTTCAATACAACTGGGAACTTGGGGGGGGGGGGTTTGCTTTGAGCGATCATCCAGGTCGGAAACTCAGGCATCTTTCTAGAGCTCTGACTTTTCGACCTGAAGATCACTGACGTCATGATTTGACCTTGTTTTAATCAGAGTTCCCAGTGGTCTTGAAAGCACCATACACTTGCATCCATCCTGTACTGTGCATAAGGTCCTGAAGGGTACCCTCCAGCAATGTCACAGTCTGAGGAGTGTGGGTCAAACTTACTGTTGTGGGCCAGTGCTTTGAGCAGGCAGTCCAGGCAGCTCTCCACACTGTCTGTGCTGCTGTCAGCTGAGGCTAGCTTCAGCTTCTTCAACGCATCACTCAGGTTATCTGCGGTGAGGGGGAAAGTGAAAAGATGAATGGGCAGTGGTCCTGACCTCAGTTTACTCCTAGGTCTTAGGTAGCCTACACTGTTTTTATCAAGGGCTGGATGGCAGATTTGACCACAGTTGCTACCTTGAGCCATACAGTATAGAGCAACCCACAAGTAATATCACACAGTTTAAAAGGCATATGAGAAGACATATAGGCTACACTAAATCCACAATGCATAATTTTGTCAATGTCTGAATCTGACTGTTAAACAGTCGCCGTCCTCTGCCTAGTATCCTACCCCGAACCTTAGTCACTGTTACTWGCCGGCTATCACCCGGTACTCTACCCTGCACCTTAGAGAATGCTTTGCCCTCTGTACATCGAGCCATTGAACACTGGTCACTTTAAGAATGTTTACATACTGTTTCACCSACTTTATATGTACAGGACATTCGGAAAGTATTCAGACCCCTTGACTTTTTCCAGTTTTGTTACAGCCTTATTCGAGAATGGATTACATTTGGGGGTTTTTCGCTGATCAATCTACACACAATACCCCGTAACGACGAAGCAAAAACAGGTTTACAATTTTTTGCAAATATATCACATTTACGTAAGTATTCAGCGATGTTGCCAGGTTTCCTCTAGATGTGACGCTTGGCATTCAGGCTAAAGAGTTCAATCTTGGTTTCATCAGACCAGAGAATCTTGTTTCTCATGGTCTAAGAGTCCTTTAGGTGCCTTTTGGCAAACTCCAAGCGGGCTGTCATGTGCCTTTTACTGACGAGTGGCTTCCGTCTGGCAACTCTACCATAAAGGCCAGATTGGTGGAATGCTGCAGAGATGGTTGTCCTTCTGGAAGGTTCTCCCATCTTCACATAGTCACTCTGACAGAGCTCCAGAGTTCCTATCAGGTTCTTGGTCACCTCCCTGACCAAGGCCCTTCTCCCCCGATTGCTCAGTTTGTCCGGGCGGCCAGATCTAGGAAGAGTCTTGGTGGTTCCAAATTTCTTCCATTTAAGAAAGATGGAGGCCACGGTGTTCTTGGGGATCTTCAATGCTGCAGAAATGTTTTGGTACCCTTCCCCAGATCTGTGCCTTGACACAATCCTGTCTCGGAGCTCTACGGACAATTCCTTCGACCTCATGGCTTGGTTTTAGCTCTGACATGCGCTGTCAACTGTGGGACCTTATATACCAGGTGTGTGTTCCTTCCCAAATCATGTCTAATCAGAAACATCAAGGATGATCAATGGAAACAGGATGTACCTGAGCTCAATTTCGAGTCTCATAGCAAAGGGTCTGAATACTTATGTAAATAAGGTATGTTTATTATTTGTAAAAAATTTGCTAACATTTCTAAAAACCTATTTTCTTTTATTCATTATGGGGTATTATGTGTAGATTTGAGAGAAATTGTTTTAATCTATTTTAGAATAAGGCTGTAATATAACAAAATGTGGAAAAAGGAAAGGGGTCTGAATACTTTTCGAATGCACTATATTCTAGTCATGGC
Organism: Salvelinus sp. IW2-2015; assembly: GCF_002910315.2. NCBI lineage: Eukaryota > Metazoa > Chordata > Actinopteri > Salmoniformes > Salmonidae > Salvelinus > Salvelinus sp. IW2-2015. Next base: position 9,981,490 of record NC_036876.1, read on the forward strand.
TAATCCTATATAACTACTGCTGTACACCTTTAATATTCATATACTGTCTATACGCACCATTATATATATTCCGGACACTGACATTGCTCATTCTGATATTTCTTCATTTGAACTTTTTGGATTATGTGCGTATTGTTTTGTATTGCTATGTATTATTACTGCACTGTTGGAGCTAAAAACAAGCATCTTGCTGCACCTGCAATATCTGCAAATCTGTGTACGCAACCAATAGAATTTGACTTGATTTGAATAGAAATGTGTCTCAAAACAAGAGGCCGAAAAACACTTTTGTAACGTTATTACACAATAAGAGACTGAAAGGTCGAGAGACAGACAAACTGACTTAAACCAAAGCCTTCTGGCTCCTCCTGCATAAGGATGCACACAGCTGTGCCCCGCAACATCACTTCCACTGTTCCATCGCCCTCCATTCTCCTTCTCAAATGGTGGCTCTAGACAACACTGTGACAGATTGGTCATACAGCAGTGGGCCCCAGTATAATCAGGACATGAGCAGTTGTAGAGCTCATCCCTGAGGAGCTCTACAACCGTAGGCATAGCTGACATGTGGCAGTGGGTATCAGACCATTAGGACTGCATCAACACACATTGGGTAAACAGGAGCATGTCAATACAATAATATTGTATGGATAGGAGTTCAAGTCATGATGGGAACTGCCTCGGTCACAGGCTGTACTTTGATTGGTCCTTATAATGGACATTCTCTGTCGAAACAGTACGCCTGGTATGCTAGGCCAACTCTAATAATTATTTAGAGATTTTGACATCCAGAGCTGTTACAGAGCTCAGCTAATGGGCTGCCCCAGGGGAAGAGGAGCTGAGGTGACAGCCACACACTCACAGAGAGAGAGCGAGCGAGTGAGTGAGAAAGAGCAAAGACCATGACATTCCCCCTCCCGCAGATGGTCTCAAATGTGTGCAGTGAGGATTTGGATTAAACCGTGTGACAATTTTAAAACCAGTCAAACGAGTTGTTTTTTCCAGCCTGGCCTCCATTATATAATGGATTTTTCTTGCCATTCAGATTATGGTATTTGTCAGGGTCCCTCCCTATGGCTAATGAGGCTCGGGTGATGCATTATCGTAACACAAGACATGTTAGAAAAATGTTAGAAACACATAACAGGCAATGTTTGCATAAAGACTGCGCCAGTCAATTATCCATAACTAATAAGTCTAGCTTTCTRTGCCTATTGATGATTCTACCCACCAGTCTTCAATCAAAGCATTGATAAATGCAATGAATTAAGTGTGTTACTGCTTGGTTGGAGCAAAAGCCTGCACCCACACTGCTCTTCAGGGTAAGATGCCCAACCCTGTCCTATAAAGATATGGATCGGTTCATCTGACCTCCTTTCTGCAGAATCACATCATGGAAAATTCTGGAGGCTAGTACCATGTGCTTGCACATTGTATTGCAATGGAGATACAAAATATACCCCAGAATTCTGGAACAATCAAAAACCCTGATGAGACAAGAGTACAACCTACTCAACAATCCAACGCAAGTCACTGGGTATAAATTATTCGAGTTAAAATGGGAGTAGATGCATTACTCCCAAAAGAGAGCATCCTCAGTCAATGCATTTTTCTTACTAMGTGTCAGGCACACAATTACTATAAAAGGCGCCATGAACAGCTCGATTCGTCAGTGTGTGAGTGTAGGACTATTGCATAACGGTGTGATATGGATGGCAAACATGTCTGCGCTGACTAACAGTGCAATACACTGATGATAGTAAACAAGTAGTACGGCTGTCAACATGTATGCATGTGGTAGTAGCTAGAATTTGTGTTTAACTAAATAGTTGATGATTCAATGCAATAAATTCCATACGAGGCTCGAGCTGAAAAAAAATACAACGTTAGCAATATGGCTGTCAAGAATGCAGGTTCTGTCTAGCAATGCTCGTGTTACATAATGCCATTGCATGGGCAAGCGAACAGACAGCTTCCCGTTTCCTCTATCCACCCCACCTACTCGAATGAATCAAGAACTCAAGACACAAAGTGCGGTCTTCTAGTTGGCTGCAAACATGGGACATATTTAGTTAGTTTGGCTAATTACGATACGCACCCACCTACCCTTACATGTGTGGGCTACTATGTCCACGTCTGTCTGTGTAATCTTTACAATAATTGACAACTGGATGACGTATGATTCAGAAAGTGTTGCTACTCACCCATTTGGCTACTGTAGTGCGCGTGATAGTCCCAATCAGTTTCTTATTAGGATGCGCCCAGAAGGCTGTCAAATGGGTATTCACAGCAAAAAATATATATAAGTTATATGTGTTGGTCAACACTTGATTTTATATTATTTGAAGTCGCTAGATTGCTAGCTGGCTGGTCAATCAGATACCAAGGCCCACCTTAGCTAACCCACGCCGTGTCGTACCCGGCAATACTAGCAAACTACACAACCTCTCCCTCCCAGATGGCGCCGGGGATGCTTGCAGCCTAGCCTATCGTACGACCCCGACCTCACAACTACGATGGTATGGTTGTGTAATTTATCCGCTGGTAATATTCATCCACATCGACGCCAAAATTCGCTACTTCAACTACAGAGTTTTGCTTCAACCCTACTAGAAACGCACTTCCTATACTCGCTTGCTTGCAGTTGCCGCACAGAATCCATGCACAGGGAATAGCAGCCTATTGCTTGCAGTTGATTGGTTATTGGCCTGTACATAAGATCTCGTTTTCCACGATTATTGGCCAAAGTCTGTGTCGTTGGCTCGTGCCACGCCCTAAAGTGTTAAAAAATGCCCACCTTTCAAGTGACATCCACAATCCATAGCAATTAAGTCATACAAACATAATTGTAATAGGCAAACAAGCAAAATTGTAGCTACAAARTTTGGTCTGGTTGCTACTTCACTGGAAGACTAAGGCACTCTTTTAATTTGACTATCTGGGTTAGGAGGGATTGGACCATAGAAATAAAATTGATAGAAATTAGAATGTGCTGCTGTTTTTTGGATTACCAAAATCTATGACCGGGAACTGCCTGAAAATCAATTATCGTGAGAAGGGCGGAGATGTATCCATATGTAATTTTACTGGGCAGAGATTTTGTATCCATATGTATTTTTACAGCTGTAGATTGGTACTTTCAACATTTCCCCCTATATAAATAAATTGAATTAAAGCTTACTCTCAGTGGTCGTTTGAGCATGTTGTTCCGGCTAAAATAGCCAACCTGGCCCATCCCTCACTACTGTATTTATACAGTAAATCTAATAATTATAAAATTACTGTTTTGCAGATTTAAACATGTACATTCACAGAAATACTACATTATACATGTAATTCACCGCTCACACAGACGACACCAGTTTCCAACTTCCCACCCACACATGGGAGATGGGTTGCGTGACGTTCAGTACAACAGAACGGTGTGCAACGTTGAAATCAACAGAAACGGTACGGTACTGAATGACCAATTGAAACATGTTGTGGTTATGGTGTCCCAGGGGCCTATTATAATATGGTGTCCCAGGGTCCTATTATAATATGGTGTAATGCACGAGTTTTGTTATTTCAAATGATAACACCCATATTGATCAAGCCACACCCACCAGACGGAAGCAAACGTACCTGTTGAAGAACGGTGCGCAYCGTTTTGGTGAAAACGTGCCGTTCAGTAAAAACCGTTACGCAACGTAGCAAACGTTGAATGCACCCCTGATGTAAACTATCCTATGTGYTACTGCCATCTAGCGGTGTGTTTATTAACACGCAGACCAATGTTTGCCATCTAGGAAGGTTCAGTATAGACTGGCTGACCGCAGAGGGGTATCCTAGGGTGCAAGCTAGATCTACTCAGGGTTTTCTAAAGCTAAACAGCTTGTTAGCGTCACATTCCAGCTCAGGCTTCATCCGTACAATGACGGTGGATATTGCTCGTCTGCCTGTTGAACTCTAGCAGGTACGGCGAGTGCATGTTGTATATGGATAGTCGAACTCAGAACTCTTCATTTCCTTTACCAAAAAATATAGCAGTTTTGAATTTGCCTTACAAATGCTGTAACTGCAGTCGACTGTGGCATTTTGGACGCAATAATTGCAGAATAACTGCAGTATACTGCATTTGAACTTCAGTTAAACTGCAAAATTACTTAACAAGAGAAACGGTGTTTTGGACGCAGTATTTGCAGCATACTTTTTTTTTTGTACTGGTTGAGACAATGCTGAAACATCAATCCATGAGAAACTCAGTGCAACATTTTCATTTGTGCCAAGGCTATATACAGGGGGTACCGAGTCAATATGTGGGGGTACAGGTTAATTGAGGTMATTTGTAAAGTGATTATGTATAGATAATAAACTGAGAGTAGTAGCAGTGTAAAAACAAATGTAAACAGTCCGGTGGCCATTTGATTAGTTTAGTTGTTCAGCAGTCTTATGGCTTGGGGGTAGAAGCTGTTAAGGTGCCTTTTGGTCCTAGATTTGACGCCCCGGTACCGCTAGCCGTGCGGTATCAGAGAGAACAGTCTATGACTTGGGTGACTGGAGTCTTTGACAATTTGGGGGGGGGGSCTTACTCTGACACTGCCTAGTATATAGGTTCTGGATGTCAGGAAGCTTGGCCCCAGTGATGTACTGGGCGGTACGCACTACCCTCTGTAGCACCTTCCTGTCAGATGCTCAGCAGTTGCCATACCAGGCAGTGATGCAACCAGTCAGGATGCTCTCGATGGTGCAGCTGTAGAACTTTTTAATGATCTGGGGACCCATGCCAAATCTTTTCAGTCTCCTGAGGGGGAAAAGGTGTTGTCGTGCCCTCTTCACAACTGTCTTGGTGTGTTTGGACCATGATAGTTTGTTGGTGATGTGGACACCAAGGAACTTGAAACTCTCGACCCGCTCTCCAAGATCTCGCGATACATGGCCCCATCCTCCCCTCAATACGGTGCAGTCGTCCTGTCCCCTTTGCAGAAAAGCATCCCCAAAGACTGATGTTTCCATCTCCATGCTTCACGGTTGGGATGGTGTTCTTGGGGTTGTACTCATCCTTCTTCTTCCTCCAAACACGGCGAGTGGAGTTTAGACCAAAAAGCTCTATTATTTTTGTCTCATCAGACCACATGACCTTCTCCCATTCCTCCTCTGGATCATCCAGATGGTCATTGGCAAACTTCAGACGGGCCTGGACATGCGCTGGCTTGAGCAGGGGGACCTTGCGTGCGCTGCAGGATTTTAATCCATGACGCCGTAGTGTGTTACTAATGGTTTTCTTTGAGACTGTGGTCCCAGCTCTCTTCAGGTCATTGACCAGGTCCTGCTGTGTAGTTCTGGGCTGATCCCTCACCTTCCTCATGATCATTGATGCCCCACGAGGTGAGATCTTGCATGGAGCCCCAGACCGAGGGTGATTGACCGTCATCTTGAACTTCTTCCATTTTCTAATAATTGCGCCAACAGTTGTTGCCTTCTCACCAAGCTGCTTGTGTAACGGATGTGAAATGGCTAGCTAGTTAGCGGGTACGCGCTAGTAGCGTTTCAATCAGTTACGTCACTTGCTCTGAAACCTAGATGTAGTGTTGCCCCTTGCTCTGCAAGGGCCGCGGCTTTTGTGGAGCGATGGGTAACGACGCTTCGTGGGTGTCAGTTGTTGATGTGTGCAGAGGGTCCCTGGTTCGCGCCCGTGTCGGGGCGAGGGGACGGTCTAAAGTTATACTGTTACACTGATGCGGTTGACCCGGATCACTGGTTGCTGCGTAAAAGGAGGAGGTTGAAAGGGGGGTGAGTGTAACGGATGTGAAATGGCTAGCTAGTTAGCGGGTACGCGCTAGTAGCGTTTCAATCAGTTACGTCACTTGCTCTGAAACCTAGATGTAGTGTTGCCCCTTGCTCTGCAAGGGCCGCGGCTTTTGTGGAGCGATGGGTAACGACGCTTCGTGGGTGTCAGTTGTTGATGTGTGCAGAGGGTCCCTGGTTCGCGCCCGTGTCGGGGCGAGGGGACGGTCTAAAGTTATACTGTTACACTTGCCTATTGTCCTGTAGCCCATCCCAGCCTTGTGCAGGTCTACAATTTTATCCCTGATGTCCTTACACAGCTCTCTGGTCTTGGCCATTGTGGGGAGGTTGGAGTCTGTTTGATTGAGTGTGTGGACAGGTGTCTTTTATACAGGTAACGAGTTGAGAACAGGAGGGCTTCTTAAAGAAAAACTAACAGGTCTGTGAGAGCCGGAATTCTTACTGGTTGGTAGGTGATCAAATACTTATGTCATGCAATAAAATGCAAATTAATTACTTAAAAATCATACAATGTGCTTTTCTGGATTTTTGTTTTAGATTCCGTCTCTCACAGTTGAAGTGTACCTATGATAAAAATTACAGACCTCTACATGCTTTGTAAGTAGGAAAATCGGCAAAATCGGCAGTGTATCAAATACTTGTTCTCCCCACTGTACGTATAATCACTGTGGGGACAATGTCGTCGATGCACTTATTGATGAAAAAGACGACTGAGGTGATATACTCCTCAATGCCATTGTGGAGTTCTTTTCAACTAAACATCCTGTTCCCATTGTACTTCCGTACTGTGTCAGAATACGTAGAATAAAATACCTGTATGTCCCTAGTGGTAATCTTGAGTAGTGCAGCAGAAMACAACATATTAATAACCTCTTGTGAAAGTAAAACTCTAAGCATAACCCAATTCAAGCATTCCACAATTCTTGAATTGAAGAGTTATTCTTATACAAAGCACAGAATAATAACAGTTAAAAAGCACAACATAGTAACCATAACGACAGTAACATCAGAATATCACATTGACACTTTAGCAGTGAATTACAGTACTCACAATCTTTCCGATTTTACTGAATATAAGTCCTTTAGCCAAGCCGGGCTTCTTCTGACTCTCGCCTGACTGAATCTCTGTTTGAATAGTCTGTTGTGATTGCAAGGGAACTTGGGGGTGGGTGAACAGCACTGTTTAATAGTGTGGCATGCTCAGGACACGTCTTTCCGTTATCAAGGATCTGTTGATTTTTGGTCCTTTTGTTTGGATAACTGCATGGCGCACTGTAATTTGGTGCACCCTTTTTGACATGAAAGGGATGATTTACCCACACATGATCTCCCTCTGATGATTGATCGTTTCACCCTCCTTTTGGCGTTCGTGTAGGATTTAACTTTTTCTTGTGGCACGCACGGCATCGTCGGACACGGAGGGACTGTGTAGCGGGAGAATGTTCAGTTTTGTGTGCAGCATTCTGTTCAACAGCACATAGGGTTWAACTCCTTTAGTGGCATGAGTTGTCGTCCTGTAGTACATAAGGAATTGTTTCCTTCTCGGATCGTCGTTTGGAGACAGTCATTCCACCATGCCATTTGCTCGTGGGTAGTACAGACACTTTGGAGTGTTTAATGTCTCTGTCATAGAAGGAATGGACTTCGTTCCTCTAAGTGAATTAAGCACCATTATCGCTTACACTTTCGTAGCAATTTCCATTGCGACTGAACATATCTGTTAAGAATTTAATGACAGTCTGGATAGTTACATTACTGGTAAACGCAACCTCAGGCCATTTACTGTAGTAATCCGCTAGGGTGATCGCGTAACTACAATCTGCTGGGGCAGTTTCAAACAGACCAACAATGTCAATTCCAAGTTTTTGCATGGGCCTTCAGCAATGTCTGACAGAGTTGACATGTTGATTGTAGTTTTTTTGTCTAGAGTTGGATCAGTTTTAATATTGCGAATAGATTGTCGCTTCCATCAATGTAATTGTCTGCATCATTTCCAAACCCCCATATATTTTTGGGGAATACACAGTTGAAGTCGGAAGATTACATGCACCTTAGTCAAATTCATTTAAACTCAGTTTTTCACAWTTCCTGACATTTAATCCTAGTAAAAAGTCCATGTCTTAGGTCAGTTAGGATCACCACTTTATTTTAAGAATGTGAAATGTCAGCTTTTATTTATTTCATCACATTCCCAGTGGGTCAGAAGTTTATATACACTCAATTCGTATTTGGTAGCATTGCCTTTAAATTGTTTAACTTGGGTCAAACATTTCGGGTCGCCTTCCACAAACTTCCCACAATAAGTTGGGTGAATTTTGGCCCATTCCGCCTGACAGAGCTGATGTAACTGAGTCAGGTTTGTAGGCCTCCTTGCTCGCACACTTTTTCAGTTCTGCCCACAAATTTTCTATAGGATTGAGGCCTGGGCTTTGTGATGGCCACTCCAATACCTTGACTTTGTTGTCCTTAAGCCATTTTGCCACAACTTTGGAAGTATGCTTGGGGTCATTGTCCATTTGGAAGACCCATTTGCAACCAAGCTTTAACTTCCTGACTGATCTCTTGAGATGTTGCTTCAATATATCCACATAATTTTCCTGTCTCATGATGCTATCTATTTTGTGAAGTGCACCAGTCCCTCCTGCAGCAAAGCACTCCACAATATGATGCTGCCACCCCCGTGCTTCACGGTTGGGATGGTGTTCTTCGGCTTGCAAGCTTCCCCCTTTTTCCTCCAAACACAATGATGGTCATTATGGCCAAACACTTCTATTTTTGTTTCATCAGACCAGAGGACATTTCTCCAAAAAGTATGACCTTTGTCCCCATGTGCAGTTGCAAACCGTAGTCTGGCTTTTTTATGGCGGTTTTGGAGCAGTGGCTTCCTCCTTTCTGAGGGGCCTTTCGGGTTATGTCATTATAGGACTCGTTTTACTGTGAATATAGATACTTTCCTACCTGTTTCCTCCAGCATCTTCACAAGGGCCTTTTGCTGTTGTTCTGGGATTGATTTGCACTTTTYGCACCAAAGTACGTTCATCTCTAGGAGACAGAACTGGGTATGATGGCTGCGTGGTCCCATGGTTTCTACTTGCGTACTATTGTTTGTACAGATGGTCTTACAAGGTGGTACCTTCAGGCGTTTGGAAATTGCTCCCAAGGATGAACCAGACTTGTGGGAGGTCTACAAAAAAATGTCTGAAGGTCTTGGCTGATTTCGTCTGATTTTCCCATGATGTSAAGCAAAGAGGCAGTGAGTTTGATGGTAGGCCTTGAAATACATCCACAGGTACACCTCCAATGGACTGAAATGATGTCAATTAGCCTATCAGAAGCTCACMAAAGTCATGACATCATTTAATGGAATTTTCCAAGCTGTTTAAAGGCATAGTCAACTTAGTGTATGTAACTTCTGACCCACTGGAATTGTGATACAGTGAATTATAAGTGAAATAATCTGTCTGTAAACAATTATTGGAAAAATTACTTGTCATGCACAAAGTAGATGTCCTAACTGACTTGCCACAACTATAGTTTGTTAACAAGACATTTGTGGAGTGGTTGGAAAAAACGAGTTTTAATGACTCCAACCTAAGTGTATGTAAACTTCCGACTTCAACTTACCGGTCAAAATAACATCAAATTGATCAGAAATAATGTAGACATTGTTAATGTTGTAAATGACTATTGTAGCTGGAAACGGCAGGGAACATCTACATAGGCGTACAGAGGCCCACCATCACTCCTGTGTTAAAATGGCACGTTGTGTTAGCTAATCCAAGTTTATAATTTTAAAAGGCTAACTTATCATTAGAAAACCCTTTTGCAATTGTTTGCACAGCTGAAAATGGTTGTGCTGATTAAAGAAGCATTAAAACTGGCCTTCTTTAGACTAGTTGAGTATCTGGAGCATCAGCATTTGTGGGTTCGATTACAGGCTCAAAATGGCCAGAAACAAAGACCTTTCTTCTGAAACTCGTCAGTCTATTCTTGTTCTGAGAAATGAAGGCAATTCCATGCCAGAAATCTCATACAACGCTGTGTACTACTCCCTTCACAGAACAGCACAAACTGTCTCTAACCAGAATAGAAAGAGGAGTGGGAGGCCCCGGTGCACAACTGAGCAAGAGGACAAGTACATTAGAGTGTCTAGTTTGAGAAACAGATGCATCACCAGTCCTAAACTGGCAGCTTCATTAAATAGTACCCGCAAAACACCTGTCTCAACGTCAACAGTAAAGAGGCGACTCCGGGTTGCTGGCCTTCTAGGCAGAGTTGCAAAGAAAAAGCCATATCTCAGACTGGCCAATAAAAAGAAAAGATTAAGATGGGTTAAAGAACACACACTGGACAGAGGAACTCTGCTTTGAAGGCCAGCATCCCGGAGTCGACTCTTCACTGTTGACGTTGAGACTGGTGTTTTGCAGGTAGTATTTAATGAAGCTGCCAGAAGAATCTCAAATATAACACCTTTTGGGTTACATGATTCAATATGTGTTATTTCATMGTTTTGATGTCTTCACTATTATTCTACATTGTAGAAAATAGTAAAAATAAACAAAAACTCTTGATTGAGTAGATGCTCTAAAACCTTTGACCGGTAGTGTACATATACACATCTTTTTAGAATATACCTTCCATTATTATTCCCCGCAAACCCTACCACCCCTCCCCCAATTGGAGTAAACGAATAAACAATAACACTTAGGCTATTACTTCCAGCTTATACGTACTAAACACATTTTTACACGGTCTATTTTACAGTAGTTATATTTTGTTTGTTTTTAGTCCTTCCTCTATTTCTGATGTCCATCCAGTTCTATTTGCCACATATTTGTAACTCTGCTATTTCACAAAAGTTCTGAATCTTATACATTTTCCAGATATTGATATTGTATTTTGTATGTATTTGTCCATTCCAGGCCACCAGTATAGCGGTTTCGACCACGGTACACTAAACAGTCTTGTACAGAGAGTTCATCCCGAATGGAAAAATAAGGTACCAGGTCTGGGGGGAAAAGTTCTTGTTTAGGGTAGTAAGGGCCTGATGATCAGTTCATAGTGTAAAACGTGTACCCCACAGGAACGTTTGCCACCGCTCAACCAACCACACACAGGCAAGCGCTTCCTTTTCTACTATGGAGTATTTGCGCCTGGCTGAGGAGAGGGAACGGGATGCTGAAGCCACTGTGCATTCTGTTCCACCTGGATGGATTTGCGTAAGCATACCAAAGCCATAGTCTTGTGGTCGAATATAGCCAGTGCAGAGCTATTGACAATCAGCTGATTGACTTTCTCGAAGCTCTCCTGGACAGCATCCATCCACGAGAAAGGGTCGTCTGTCCTTAGGCAGGCGTGCATATGCTCGACCTCTGTAGAGTAGTTGTAGTGGCTTCCTTTCCTCTTTGCCATAGCCACTGCCCAAGCCTGAAGCGGGTTTGTTTCGTACGCATACAGTCCACACTCAAGGTTTCCAAACTGCCAAACATTCAATGAGATCCAGGGATATGGTGCAACAAAAATGTTTATTCTTCTTATATCTAACAAAAAATTATTCTCCAATCAACTTAAAGCATAGATTACTTGATATGGAAAATACATAATATGACCTGTCTGTATGTATGTCTGTATGGTCAAAAAACTATACCGCTCCCGCGTCTAGCAAGGACTCCCTCCCCCGAAGGCCCAACTTCCTGCCTTTATACTAACACATGTAACACAGTACAATGAATGGGCAAGAGGGGGGGCCAAAAACTGAATTACACTAACAACAAATGAATATATCTCAATCAGGTAAATATAAATCATAAAGGTACGTACCTAATATTTCATCATATACATKAATATTTAATATATTTACACAAATGTATATGGAGCTCAGTATGTTCAGTCTTTTATACAAATATGTCCAAATCGGCTCTAACAGTAGTTGTAGACGAATTTGGAGTACCACCCAGTTAAGCCACTGAAGGAGCGCAGGGTGGTAGCATCGGAAGAAGCAGGGGCCTTGAGAATGGCACTGACATGTCCATCATCAGGTTGTAGTCCTTGTGCAGTGATGGTATGACCTAGAAGGGTGAGGCTCATTTTGTTGAAGTGGCAGTTTAATTTGTTTAGCAGCAGACCGGCGCTCTCCAAGGTGCTGAGAACGGCTTGCAAGTTGCGGTCATGTTTCTCTTTAGTTTTTCCATGTATTATGTCATCCAGGTAGGCTTTTCCACCTAGTATGTTCTGCAGTAGGGAGGACATAATCTTTTGAAGACCAGCAGGGACTGAGGCCAAACCGAAGGGGACCCGACGGAATCTGAAAAGGCCTTTGTGCGTAATGAACGCTGTCAAAACCCAGCTCTCATCGTGAAGGAGGACATGATGGTAGGCACTAGCCAAATCAATGGTTGAGAACACAATAGTGCCTTGTAGCCCAGCGAAGAGATCTTCCATGTGAGGAAGTGGATAACTGTCAATGATCACTGCATTGTTTGGCAAATCCTCACACAAGCAGATATCCCCATTTTTCATTTTGGTAACCACTATGGGTGAAACCCATGGGGAGGCATCGATTTTCTTAATGACATCAGAGGATTACTATGCGAACCAGGTCAGCAGAGACCCTTTTTTTAGTAGACAGTGGATCTGGAAAATGTGAGAGCAGTGGTGGATTGGCCAGAACCCATGTCCAGGGTGCAACAACGGTTTCTGGGGTTTGCAAATTTCTACCGCCCTTTCATTCGGGGCTACAGCACCCTGGCGGCTCCCCTCTCTGCACTCACCTCTCCCAAGGTACCGTTCACATGGTCCCCAGCAGCGGACAGGGCTTTTGTGGATCCGAAGCAGCAATTCACTACTGCCCCCATCCTCATCCATCCGGACCCGACCCGTCAGTTTGTGGTTGAGGTTGACGCTTCCGACGTGGGAGTAGGGCCGTCCTTTCCCAGCGATCCGTCCAGGACCAAAAGCTTCATTCCGGTGCCTTCATGTCCCATCGTCTCAACTCTGCGGAAAGGAACTATGACGTTGGGAACCGGGAACTCCTGAAGGTTAAGATGGCTCTGGAGGAGTGGAGACACTGKCTGGAAGGGGCGGAACGTCCATTTTTGGTGTGGACTGACCATAAGAATTTAGAATACCTCCGCACTAACAAGCGCCCTAACTCAARGCAAGCCCGTTGGGCCCTGTTATTCACCAGGTTCAATTTCACCATCTTCTACCACCCAGGGTCCAAAAATGTGACGCCGGACGCCCTCTCGCCTGTACAGTTTTGCTGCCACACCCTCTGAATCTGAGACCATCCTCCCTGCCTAATGTCTGGTGGCTTTGGTTGTCTGGGGTATTGAGGCCCTGGTTCGCAAAGCACAACGTTGAGGGGGGGCCCGGTTATCCGRGCCTTTGTTCCTGATTCGGCCCGGCCTCAGGTCCTGGAATGGGCTCACTCCTCTAGGCTTACCTGTCATCCTGGTGCCCGTCGTACCCTGGCTTTCCTCCGACAATGCTTCTGGTGGCCCAACATGGCTCCTGATGTCTCGGCCTTCGTCGCCGCATGCATGGTGTGTGCTCAAAATAAGACTTCGCGGCAAGCTCCGTCTGGCCTCCTTCAGCCACTCCCTGTTCGTCATCGCCCTTGGTCCCATATTTCCCTGGATTTTGTCACTGGGMTTCCCCCGTCAGATGGCAACACCACTATCCTGACGGTGGTGGAAAGGTTCTCCAAAGCCGCCCATTTCATACCTCTCCCCAAGTTACCGTCAGCCAAGGAAACGGCCCAGCTCATGGTGCAGCACGTCTTCCGACTCCATGTACTCCCGGTCGACATTGTCTCTGATCGGGGTCCTCAGTGTTCGTCCCGATTCTGGAAGGCGTTCTGCACCCTTCTCGGGTCGTCGGCCAGCCTGTCGTCCGGGTTTCATCCCCAATCCAACGGCCAGTCGGAGYAAGCCAATCAAGACATGGAAACGACACTTTGGCGTCTCGTCTCTAGTAACCCCACCACCTGGAGCCAGCAACCAGTCTGGGTGGAGTATGCTAGGAACACTACCCTGCTCGGTCACTGGACTCTTCCCTCTTCGAGTGCTCCATGGGGTGTCAGTCCCCGCTCTTCCCGGAGCAAGAAGTAGAGGTCAACATACCCTCAGCCCAGATGTTCGTCCGCCRCTGTCGGTGTACCTGGAAAAGGGCTCGGTTGTCTCTTCTCAAGATCACCTCCAGGTACCGTCAACAAGCGGACCGCMACCGGACTCCGGCTCTCCGCTATCGTCTCGGGCATAGGGTATGGTTGTCTACACGGGATCTGCCCCTCTGGGTGGAATCCCGCAAACTTTCCCCCCGTTTCATTGGTCCTTTCCCCATCTCGAGTCCTTAGTCCTACTGTTTGCCTGCTGTTACCCCGTACCCTCCGTATACACYCTACTTTTCATGTGTCCAGGATTAAGCCCTTGTCTCACAGTCTTTTGTCTTCTGTTTCCAGGCCCATCCCCCCCCCCCGCGTCATCGATGGCCAGCCAGCGTACAAGGTGAGACGCCTCCTGAGGGTTCGACCATGGGGCCAGGGTTTCCAGTACGTGATTGACTGGGAGGGTTATGGCCCGGAGGAGAGGTGCTGGGTTCCCGCTAAAGAAATCCTGGACCTGGCCCTCATCGCCGACTTTCACCTCCAGCACCCCGGTCAACCAGGTATGCGCCCAGGTAGGACACCAGGTGGCGCCTCTAGAGGGGGGAGGTACTGTCACGCCCTGATCTGTTTCACCTGTCTTTGTGATTGTCTCCACCCACCTCCAAGTGTCACCCGTTTTCCACATTATTCCCAGGGTATTTATTCCTGTGTTCTCCGTCTGTCTGTTGCCAGTTTGTCTTGTCAAGTCAACCAGTGTGTTTTTCCGTGCTCCTGCTTTTTCCTAGTCTCTGTTTTTCTAGTCCTCCCGGTTCTGTCCTTTGCCTTCCCTGACACTGAGCCTGCCTGCCTGACCATTCAGCCTGCCCTGACCTCGAGCCTGCCTGCCACTCTGTACCTCCTGGACTCTGACCTGGTTTATGATCTTTTGCCTGTGCACGACCTTTCTCTTGCCTGCCCCTTGTTTTATAATAAATATCAGAGACTCTAACCATCTGCCTCCCGTGTCTGCATCTGGGTCTCGCCCTGTATCGTTATAAGTAAAGGTTGTCTAGTTTTTTYCCCTCTGGTTGCACATGTGACATGCTGGTAGAAATTAGGTTAAACGGATTTAAGTTTGCCTGCATTAATGTCCCCGGCCACTTGGAGCGCCGCTTCTGGATGAGCATTTTCTTGTTTGCTTATGGCCTTATACAGCTCGTTGAGTGCGGGCTTAGTGCCAGCATCAGTTTATGGTGGTAAATAGACGGCTATGAATAATATAGATAGTGTGGTCTACAGCTTATCATGAAGTATTCTACCTCAGGCGAGCAATACCTCGAGACTTATATTAGACATCGCGCACCAGTAGTTCTTKACAAATAGACGTAGCTGCTGTGTCCTGCCGATGCACGGAGAGTSCAGCCTGCTCTATATTATGTGTCGTCGTTTAGCCACGTCTCGGTGAAACATAAGATATTACAGCTTTTAATGTCCCATTGGTAGGATGGTCTTGATCGTTTTCCAATGATTGCACGTTGGCCAATAATACAGAGGATATTGGTGATTTACCTACTCGTCGGAAAATTCTTACAAGGCACCCCACCCCCTTTTTCTCCGTCTTTTCGTTGCGTCGGACTCATTAAAGAAAAAATCTTCGTCCAGTTCGAGGCGAGTAATCGCTGTTCTGATGTCCAGAAGCTCTTTTTGGTCATAAGAGACGGTAGCAGCAACATTATGTACAAAATAAGTTACAAACAATGCAAAAAATAAAATAAAAATACCACAGTTGGATAGGAGCCYGTAAAACAGCAGCCATCCCCTCTGGCGCCATTATAATATTTGTGTTAGTGCAAGAAAGACAAGTCTTCGTACATACGTCCCTATATTATCCAGCATTTAGTTTTGTGGAGAAATGGAGCATACGATTAGCAGCGTGCATTCGCCATACATTTAAGGAGTCAGGTTACACTGAGATTGTGCCCTTGAATCAAATGGTGCACTTTAACAGTTGTTTTTTACCAGCTTTTCCCGCTAATCTGGTTTAAAGGCTTGTGTCGTCATCCACTCTGTTATCCAATATCAATGCTGTTTTCCAAAGCTTCGAGAAAATATGGTGTGAATTTGAAGCTCTATCACAAGCCTTTTTGTTAATGGTTTCCCCTAAAATATCTCTGCTAATATTTCCATAACGACATTTTACAAATGTTCTGCTTTCTATGTATGTTTGCCTCTTGCTGGATCGTTGCAACATGACCATCAACATAATTGGAGATCGCTTCTGTACTATCCCCACACCAATGCTGCGAAGAAGGAACTGCAGAGGATGGATCAGTTGGCGACGGGGGAGGAATTGGAGATGATGTGACCACCGTAGCCAGAGCCCTCAAGGTGATGTAGTTCATTAGGCATGGATTCATTAGGTTCCAAACGGAAGAAACAGATAGAAATATTAATTGACTACCTGGACATAAGAAATGATATATAATTTATTTTTTATTTTTTTGTTGCATGCTTTATTGAATACAAACCTGGGGTGACATTGTTTGTCTCAAAACAGTATTTGCTGCAAAGAGATTGACAGAGGCAATCACCACATTCTTATCGGCAGACTCAGCAGCCTTGGTTTCTCAAATGACTGCCTCGCCTGGTTCACCAACACTTCTCAGGACAGATTAACT